>NW_020837958.1:27485434-27488884 GCF_003676395.1 Aethalodelphis obliquidens
TGTTTTTTTTTTTGGTTTTTTTTTTTTTTTTTTTTTTTTGCTGTACGTGGGCCTCTCAGTGTTGTGGCCTCCCCCGTTGCGGAGCACAGGCTCCGGACGCGCAGGCCCAGCGGCCATGGCTCACGGGCCCAGCCGCTCCGCGGCATGTGGAATCTTCCCGGAACGGGGCACGAGCCCGTGTCCCCTGCATCGGCAGGTGGACTCTCAACCACTGCGCCACCAGGGAAGCCCTAAGCAGCGCTCTTAATCCCCTCTCCTTGCGCACCAGGAAACAAAGAGGTAAGAAAGTCTCTTGCCTCTTAGGCAGGTTCAGACTTTTCCCCGGACTCCCTCCCAGCTAGCCGTGGCGCACTAATCCCCTGGCAGGCTGTGTTCACGCCGCCAACCCCAGTCCTCTCCCTGCTTTCCGACCGAAGCCCGAGCCTTAACTCCCAGCCCCGCCCGCCCCGGCGGGTGAACAGACAAGTCTCTCGGGTTGGTGAGTGCTGGTCGGTACCGTTCCTCTGTGCGGGAATCTCGCCGCTTTGCCCTCCGCACCCTTGTGGCTGCGCTCTCCTCCGCGGCTCCGAAGCTTTCCCACTACGCCTCCCGCAGTCTCCGCCCGCGAAGGGACTTACTAGTGTGTGGAAACCTTTCCTCCTTCACAGCTCCCTCCCACTGGTGCGGGTCCCGTCCCTATTCTTTTGTCTCTGTTTATTCTTTTTTCTTTTGCTCTACCCAGGTACGTGGGGGTTTCTTGCCTTTTGGGAGGTCTGAGGTCTTCTGCCAGCGTTCAGTAGGTGTTCTGTAGGAGTTGTTCCACGTATAGATGTATTTCTGGTGTATCTGTGGGGAGGAAGGTGATCTCCGCGTCTTACTCTTCCGTCATCCTCCCAGAAGCCTCCCCCTCAGAGCTTTCTGAAAGACTGTCTCCTGAGTTATAATCTTCATATCGGCTGGAATAAAATTCTCTATTTCTTTCTTAGATTGACTACTGATTAAAATTTTTTTGTCGACAAGGCCCTCTGTGACTTGTTCCCGGACTCTTGTTTTCAGTTTCAGAGCCCAAGTTTGTCTCTCATCCTGGGCTCTCTGTTCTTGGACACGCTCTGCACTTGCCCTCCGGTTGTGCCTCTGCTCAATCAACCCTGAGCTGCCCTTTGCCCCAGAGCCCACCTGCTGAAATTCCACCAAGTTTCTGTTTCTTCAGGTTCCACATGTCAAGTTCGTTTTTTTAATTGTAAACTACAGATACCATAAAATTTACCATCTTAACCATTTTGGGGCACAACAAGGGGCTGAAATCATTCCTTGCACCAGGAACAGTAACTTTAGAGTAAGGTCAGAGCAAAACCCAGCTTTTCCCTCTCCTTCATTTAGAAGAAATCTGGATGCCATGAAACTTCTTGAGTAACAGTACAGAATTACTACACAATGCTGCCGTGCAGAGTTGACCAGCCTGGAGTTTCCAGTCAACCCTGGTTTAGTGGATCAAATACAAACCACAAGAGAGGCCTGGAAAATTCCTGCTTGGCATTTCTTCCCAGAGGGTTCAGAAAAATACTAACTGGCACCGCCGTGTCCTAAATACAGAGAATGTTTTCCCAGATTGTGGTTTTCCCATCTTCCCCAGGTAATAATACATTATTCCAGATGGACGACTCTGAATCAATCTGAATATTCGAGTTGATATATTCTTCTAGCAATCTAAGCATGATTTTATCTGATACTAATAGGCAAAGCCTGGGTTTAGTGACTTTGTATCAGAGTTTTTAATCCCCTGGCTGTCTGTGTAGCTTTTCCTAGGAAACTGCCCATCTTCGTGGCATGAGGCTTGTGCAGCTGTGCAGAGCCCCATGCTTAGCACGGCCCAGTGCTTGGTTAATGCCCTGCTTTCACCATCTTAGAATTTTTAATAATTTCTGAACAAGGTCCGCACATTTTTATTTGGTACTGGTACCACACATTATGTAACTGGTCCTGGCTGCCATAGTAGATCTGAGGTAGAACTCGAGATTTTGCATTTCTGGGAGGATCCCAGGTGACAGTCTCACAGCTTGTTCTGTTCTCAGTTTATTTAGGCTTAAATAAACTTTCTGTGCCTGGGAACTTGACTCCAGCTGGATCAAACACAAGCTCAGGCTCTCTGGTCCCTCTCTTCCAGTGATTCTGGGTGCTGATTAGAATGGCCTTTATTATTATTATTATTTTAATTGAGATATAATTAATACATTACATTAGTTTCAGTTATACAACGTAATGTTTTGATACTGGTACATATTGTGAAATGATCACCCCAATAAGTTTAATTAACATCACTTACCATACACAGTGATGAAATTTTTTTCTTGTGATGAGAACTTTTACATACTTACATGTGGAATCTAAAAAATAAAACAAACTTGAATATAACAACAACAAAAAAAACCCCAACAGACTCACGATATAGAGAACAAATTAGTGGTTACTAGTAGAGAGAGGGAAGGGCATGATAGGGGTAAAGGATTGAGAAGTATAAACTACTATGTATAAAACTACAAGGATGCACAGGGAATAATAGCTAATACTTTATAATAACTATAAATGCAGTATAACCTTTAAAAATTGTGAATCACTGTGTTGTACACCTGAAACGTACATAATATGCATCAACTGTACCTCAATTAAAAAATTTTTTAGAAGATACATGCACCCCTATGTTAACTGCAGCATTATTTACAACAGCCAATATATGGAAGAAACCTAAGTACTTAAATGTCCATCAATGGATAAATAGATAAAGAAAATGTGGTATCTGTGTATAATGGAAATACGTTTTATAAGAAAGGTAATGCATTTCTCTTACCTTGCAAAAATTCCCTTCTTACTAGTAAGTTAAAAAATAAATTCTCTCAATCGTTCATGTGTTCAATAAGTGTTTGTTGAAGTCCTGTTATGTGCCAGATACTTTACGTGGTGCTGGATAAATGAGACGGAAATTGTTACAACCTAGGGTGTCAGACAGACCCAGAAAACAACCAAAACCAACAACCCACCCAAGTAACAGAAAAAGTAAACCGGGAAATGAACAAAGTCATCCCACATATTGATAATTGCTAAGAAAGAAAGAATAGTCATGGTAGGTCACTCAGAGTAGTCAGAGAAGGCCTTTCCGAAGAGAGATTTCAAGTGAGAGGCACAGGAAAAAAGGAAGCACCCATGTGAAGGAGAGGTGGGAAGCGTGTTCTAGGCAAAGGCAATATCATGTGTAGACACCCTGGTAAATTAGAGCTTGACTTGTTGGTAGGACTGAGGGAAGAACAGTGTGGCTGGAGAGCAGTGAGCTGGGAGGGTGTGGCATGAGATGATGCTGCAAGGTGACCAGGGACCAGATCTGCTAAAGGGTTTTAAGCAGAAGGGACACATGATCAGATTATGGTTTGCAAAGATCAGTCTGAATGCTAGACAGACAGGCCTATTTTGCCCAGAACA
>NW_020837958.1:27508884-27618310 GCF_003676395.1 Aethalodelphis obliquidens
AAGTCACTTTCCATTGTGAAAGGGACATTACTGATAATTATACCTGGGTGACAGGAATAAGCTGGAACTGTCTGGGCAAAAGAGAGCATGTAGTTACCCTACCTCTCAGTCTAACATACAAACTATACTCAGATCATGTCTCTCCCCTGCTTAAAATCCTTCAATGGATTCCCATGTCCCTTAAAATATAATCCAGGTGCTTATCATGGCTTACAAAGCCCAGTGTGATCTGTCCCTGGCCACCCTGCAGCAGCATCTCATGCCACCCCTTCCCAAGCTCCCCACTCTCCAGTATCACCAACAAACCAAGATTTTCTTTGGCACAGGACGTTTGCAGGTGACATTTTCTCTGCCCACATACTCCTCTACTCGCTTTTCACAAGGATGGGAATGTCTCACCTGTGTGGCTCTCCCGAATTCACTCTTTCTTGAGAGAGGCCTTCCTGGTCATCCTGGCTGACTCACTCTGGTTATTCTTTACAGTTTACCAATTTTTAACATGTGGGATTCTTTTACTCAATTTTTGGTTTATTCTTCTAATTTTTGTTTGGGTTTTCTTTTGGTCCATCTTCCTCCCTTGTATTATAAAATCAGTGAGAGAAGTGACCATTTCTCTCTTGTTCACCCCTAATATCCAGTACCTGGCATATAATGGCATCTCAACAAATGCTTATTGAAAATGAATAATTGACCTAATCTTTTATTTTACTAATACAAGAAAGGTTTTCTTTCAAAGAAGGTCAGACTAGTTATAAGGAACAGGAAGGAGCTAAGGAAGAGGGAGATAAGAAAGGTAAAGAAGAAGGAATAAGAGCAGAGTCAAGGGGAAGCAAGAGGCAGAGGGATCAAACCCACAAAGGATGGTTAACCCCAAGGGGAGCAGAAATTTCTCTGGCTCTGAGAAAGGAACGAGGGTGAAGAGGGTGGGGTCAGGGGATGCAGCACATTTGAGATGGACGACAGGGACCTGCAGGAATCTGGTTGTACCTGCTCTTGCTGTAGGTGAGTGTCCCCAGGACTCGTCACACTCCAGTGTGTTCGCCCGTTTTCTTGTCTGTCTTTAGAGCCAGTAGGTAGGGAACCCAAGGGCAAAGGCCTGTCTCTTTTATTGTGTGTTGTCATTGTATCCACAGTGCCTGTCATAGGGCCTCACAAATAGTAGCTGCTTTATACATATTTGTTGAAATGAATGAATAAGGTCTGAGAAGAGTATTGTTCAGAAGTGGACAGAACTGGGGGGAGGGTTTGGGAGTTGTAGAAAGTATGGATGTGGTTTGGATCTGCAGAATGTGGTAATGAGTCACTTTGAGGTAACTACTAAATCTGTACAAATATCATACTCACACCAGCCAAAAGGATATAATTTTACTTCATCATAGAAAATATTCAGTTTTCTCCAACGATACTGTGCCCACTCCCTCATAGAAATGAAAATGAGGAACGCCATGTGCAAATAAACTGTTAGTCGTTGTGGTAGCTGATGAGAAGCCTTGGGAGAAATAAATGAATATTTTGAATTTCCAAAGTACTGTGCTGATTATCAGAGGGGCAAGTTAGCAGAGAACACTCTGTGAGACTAGAGGAGGGGAAAAAGGACACACTGTATTTCTCTGAGTCTAAGACCCCTAGACTGAAAGATGTGTTACTATTTATACACCACCAAGAAAAAAGATGCTACCATTTAGATTCAGACATAATGTTTTCTTATCACTCTGAATTTTTACTTTACACGTACTGAGAGAGTTCTTTTAAACTTAGACATAGATTTTAATCTTACATCACTCTTGTGTATAAACAAAAAGGAAAGCATACACAAAATTAATCCTAAAGCAATGACAACAATTTCATTAGTGCTGCCTGGTCATTAGTGAATGTAAGACACATCCTAATTTCAGAAATGTATAATCAAGAAATGTGTGTCCTAGAAATGATGAAATATGAGATATAAATGTAAACCTATGCAAGTTCTCTCTCTCTCACTATATTTACTGAGAAGAAATAATAATAAGCTTTGAGCTATTATTAATCATCAGGTGTGATGGGGGTGCTCCTGAGGTGAGGTTCAGCTTCATACCAGCCCCTCAGCTATGGAGGGCCTCCCCAGAGAGGAGCAGGTTATCCACAACTGGTCCTGATGATGGTCCATGTTCCAAGCTCCCTCCTTAGCTGAGGTGTCACCTCACCTGGCGCAGCACTGCCTTTATTCTAACCCCAGAATGACTGAGGGCCTCTTCTCTTCCTGCAGAGATGGCAGATGGGAAAGAGCTCACCCCATCTCCTTCCTAGTCACACTCCACCACTGCCTCTTTAAGCTCTGCTGGCATGGATGCTCCAACCTTTTAGAAATCCCCAGAACAGTCACCGGCTCCTACACATGTCAACTCTCTCAAGAACTCCCTCACCGTACTCCCTTCTGCTTTGATAGGGGCACCAGAATGAGCTGGGTGTGTTTGCAGTGAGCATGCACCCAGCTGAGAACTGAACAGGCATTCTTCTATTCTTCTTGGCACCCTGAACCAATTTGAGGAAATCACCTATCTCCACAAATACTGCACTGCCCACAAGACTGACGACACTGCCGTCTCTCCCTCCCTTCCCTCTGGCGTTTCCTAAGTGGACCAGAGGTGGAATGGGTTGGAGAGGTGTTGATTGCAGAGGCCAGCACTGCTGCCTCTTTGTCAGCCTTGGGAGTTTACTGAGGTCTGGCCCTGCTTCCTGGATGCCCTCTCTAGGATGTGGGGTACTTGGAGCCGCTGTGTCCTCAGCTGTGGGTGATAGAAAAGAAGCATCACTCAACAGCCTGTTTTTCACTCTCGGGTGCATAGGGAGCCCTTTCACCATTCTCTAGTTTCCCAGGTTTGCTTTTTGAAATCTGTAATTATGGGAAAGAAGACCCAGGTCCTCTCTGAGGATAGTGTGCTTTGTTTATACACACAGTTATTACCTGTGGAGTCCTGTCAAACCACTCTGTTTAAACCATAGTTGCAAAATCGCCCGTCAATGACCCACTGATACGTTTCCTGAAAGAGTTGGACAAATGGGCAATAACTCAGGCTGGCCAGCGTGCCTACTTCCTGGACGATCTGACCTGGGAGGGAGCCAGTGCACTGAGATCATCCTTTATTCTCTGCAGGGTGGACTTGGGACTGTCCAAAATAGTCTAACAAAGAGTCTCTAAAAACCTCAATTTATCCTTCCAGTAAAGATGCCTACAGAACTCATTCGTCCTTTTATTCACTATTCAACACCTGTTTAATGATCCCCCCAGAATGTGGCAGGAACTGTTCTGGGCACTGGGAATCTGAGATAGACAAGATCAGTGCTCTCATGCGGGTAACATTCCACTGGAGAGGTATTATTAAGCTAATCAGTATTTAATGAAATTGAATTAAAATATATTGTCCAGTTACTTGTTTATATGCTAATAACGGCTGCCAAGTTCAGGTGTCA
The DNA here is from genome assembly GCF_003676395.1 of Aethalodelphis obliquidens. NCBI lineage: Eukaryota > Metazoa > Chordata > Mammalia > Artiodactyla > Delphinidae > Aethalodelphis > Aethalodelphis obliquidens. The sequence continues at coordinate 27,512,335 of NW_020837958.1, forward strand.
ACTCTATAACCTACGGCTAAGAATCCAAACGCCCAGGCTTCACAGGCTGGATTTGAATTTCGGCTTTGCCACTGACTGTGGTAGGTAAGGGTAGTAACATGCAAAAATGATTATGATAAGCTGTGGAGTGAAAAAGCAGAACATAAAACGATAGTGTTATATCACCCTGTTTTTGTTTATGGGTTTATATGTCTACATGCACTGAGACAATAGATTGGAAACATGACGTTTCTACAGAGGTTCTTCCTGCACACCGGTCCCCCACCCCCACCACCGCGCCCGCCCCGTCTAGGCTGATGAAATTCGTATTGCTTTTATTTTCATTTTTATACTTATTTTAAATTTTTCGATTTTCTTCAGTGGACATGTTTGTCCAATAAGATTCATTAAGTCTGCCTGTGTCTAGGCATTTTCCTAGGTACTGAGTATGATGATGAAGAAAACCAACAACCCAGTTCCTGTCCTGATCGGGATTCCAAGGATGAGATAAGGAAAAACAGCAAATGTCCATTTATCATATAGTTGACTTGCATGTGCCTCTCTCTCCTTACACACCACCTCCCCACAACAACACTAAATGTGCAAACACATACGTACACATAAATAACGCACCGAAACGAACAACGATTATAAAATAAGAATCGATAAACCTGTCAGAGTCACATAAAAAATTTATAATGGAAGATAAGAGGAAAAAAGATGTCCCTAATCTTTTTTCTGCTGCGGCCTCTCCCGTTGCCGAGCACAGGCTCCGGACGCGCAGGCTCAGCGGCCATGGCTCACGGGCCCAGCCGCTCCGCGGCATGTGGGATCCTCCCTGACCAGGGCACGAACCCGCGTCCCCTGCATCGGCAGGCGGACTCTCAACCACTGCGCCACCAGGGAAGCCCAGATATCCCTAATCTTTATGTGCCATATTCCATCTGTTAATAATCCTATTCTGACCTTTTCTTTTCCATATGATTTTTCTCTCAGGACTGCATCTCTTTCAGTGTTAAACAATGTGTTTCCAGCACTTGACCTTGAAAATTATAGGCCCTACTCGTCTCTGGCAAAAGAAGTCTCCTCAAGATAAGAAATAGAAAATGTTCCCTCTCTCCTGGAGCTGCAAGAATAGCAGATAGGATCACAAAAACTGTATCCAGAAAAGTTATTTCTAACAGAGGAGTTTTTTTAAAACAACAACAACAACAAAAGAGACATCAGAGATTGTCACTGTGTCCTGTGAGAGCAACCCTGTAATACTTTATTTATTATTTAGACACTAATCTGTGTATTTGAAGCAAAATTCTTTTTTGATGGAAGCTTTTAGACTGGAAAAGTGGATAGCTGGGTCATGCCAAGGCAACGGCACTGAGCTATAGAAACCCTCAAAACTGTTGGAGGGCATATGGGCGGGCTGCCCTCCTGGACAGCAGAGTGACACTTCACAGTGAAAACAAGGATGTGCACGCCAGCAATATCACTCTTTTGATATACATGGCACATTGCGGATGTCATCTTTTTTCTGGTCTAATGCATGTAACGTCTGCTTGTTTCATTTGCATTTTTCTGGTTACTAATGATTTGTGCATCCCTCTGTGAGCTTATTACTTCTAGTGTATTGTCTGTAAACTATTTTTTGTGTACCTTTCACCCATTTTTCTATTGGGGTTGCCGTCTTTTTCTTAATGATTCACAGAAGTTCCTTGTATATTTGAAATATTAATCCCTTGCTGTAATTTAGACGTTGTCTTTTCCCATTCTCTATCTGAAAATAAATTCTTAATTTTCATGTAATGAAATACCATTTTATGTCTTGTGTTTTGTGCTTTTGAAGTTTTATTTTTTTCTTTTCTTTTTTTTTTTTTTTGTGGTACGCGGGCCTCTCACTGTTGTGGCCTCTCCCGTTGCGGAGCACAGGCTCCAGACGCGCAGGCTCAGCGGCCATGGCTCACGGGCCCAGCCGCTCCGTGGCATGTGGGATCTTCCCGGACCGGGGCACGAACCCGCGTCCCCTGCATCGGCAGGCGGACTCTCAACCACTGCGCCACCAGGGAAGCCCGCTTTTGAAGTTTTGTTTAAGAATTTTTTCCTCATCTCTACATCACAAATATATTATTTGATATTCTTTTCTATTAACCTTATAGTTTTACCTTCATGTTTATGTATTTAATACTTCTGGAGTGAACATTTGTATACGTATTAGGTAAGGATCCAGTTTTATTTTTCTCTTTCCAAAACTATTAAGTAACCCATCCTGTCTTCAATGATTTGTGATGTCTCCTTGATCGTATACTAATGTCCTATATGTGTGACCCTAGCTCTGTACTCTCTATTCTATTCCATTGGTCAATATATCTTTTGTTGAGCAAATACTGCTGTTTTTTACTGTGCTCTTCTGTACATCTTAACACCTCATATGGTAAGTGCCTCTTCTTAATATTCTCCTTTTTTAGGATTGACTTTTGTATGCATGAACCTTTACTTCTTGATATGAATTTTGGAGTAATTTTCTTCAGTTCTGGGAAAACTCAACTGGAATTTTCAGTAGAATTGCATTAAATTTGTGGATTAATTTGTGGTAGAATCAACATGTCTACAATATTAAGTCATCCCATCAGTGAGCCAGGAACTTCTCTCCATTTGTTTGAATCATCTTTTAAGGTGTTTGTTAGAGGTTTGAAATCTCCATTGTGGTGCTGTGTATTACTGGTGAAACCAGTCCTTAGGAATTTTATAGTTATGTTGTTACCATGAATTGTTTATTATTATTAATCATATTTTCCATTTTGTTATTTCTGCTATGGAGAAATGATTTGGCTTTTGGATCAAGTGTTGGGCAACCTTATTAAGTTTCCTTAGTAATTCTATAGTTTGTTGATTTTGTGTGCTTTTTGAGGTTGAAGATTATACTAACTGCAAATATGACGGTTTCATCTCTGCCTTTCCAATCCTTGTATCTCTTACTGTGGCATTGGCCAGGGCTTCCAGAGCTGTGTTACACAACAGTGGTGATAGTAGCATTCCTTTTCTCATTCCAGATCCTGAACAGCAATGAATTAAAGGTTTTTCCATTAAATAAAATATGTGCTGTAGCTTTTTGGCAAATAACCTTATAAATTAAGAAATTTCACTTTGATACGTAGTTTTCTAAAGGATTTTTAAAAAGCAACCATAAATATGCCTTCAGCTTTATCAAATGCTTTTTAAAAATCAGTTGAGATAATATTATTTTCTCCTTTAAGCTATCATTGTGGTGAATTACATTGATTCTGTAATGTTGGCATTCCAAGAATAAACCGCACTCAATTATGAGGCACCTTTAATACTCATATTTGGTTTGGCAACACTATGCTGTGTTTTGAATTTTTTGCACCTTTGGAATTGAAATGGGACTATTGTTTTCTTGTACTGTCCACTCTTGTTTTAGAACCAAGTTACTCTAGCTTCTTTAAAATGGCTGTCCAACTTCATTCTTTATCGGTTTTCTACAACTATCTGTGTAACTTAGAATTAACTGTCCCCTGAGATTTTAGCAGACTGTCTTGAAAAACCATCTGGCTTTAGTGGAGGATACTGGGATGAGAGATCTTTGACAACCACTTCTACTTATCTAATACTTATTTGTTTTCCTAAAGATGTCTATGTCTCTTTGCATCAAAAGGATGCTTACTTAAACAAATAACCTTGAGGGTGTTAGTTCATCTAAATTAACAAATGGTGTGTCACCAGTAAGTTGATTATATGAATATCTGAGAACAGTGACTCTGTATTAAGCCCAAATTTGAACAAGGAAAGGGGAACTCAGATTAATCTCATTTGGGTCTATATAGGGAATCTCTGTCTCTGTGAACTGGTTCTAACCAGCTCAGAATAATGCTGCTGAAGAGCTTTTATGCTGAGAAATGCTATAGTCGTTTAAAGGTAGGATAATTATTGGGTTTGGTTGTGTTGCAGTTATTGTTGTTGGGTTTTTTTTGCCGCGCCATGTGGCATGTAGGATCCCAATTCCCCCACCAGGGATCAAACCCACATCCCCCGCATTGGAAAAATGGAGTCTTAACCACCGGACCACCAGGGAAGTCCAGTCATTGTTGTTGTTGAATGCTGTCTTGTGGCTTCTGCCAGAAGAATGCAGGTGCAGTCTTACGTGTGAGCCACCAGTGGTTGACTGAGAGGAGAAACGCGGTAGATCTGTTCTCTTAAATGGCTGTTTCTAGGTTTGATAGTGAGTTGTGTTAAACTTGTGTGTGATTCTAGGAAGTCGGTCATTTCTTTATGACACTTGCAGTCCAGTGGAGGGTGTCTTCCCGCACTCTTGGAGCATGGGAAGAGTGAGAAGCCCCCCAGAGCAGAAACCACCCACCTCCTAGCAGGTTGCCTCGCCTCAGTATTAGGGAGCTGCTGCCCTCTACCAGATAAACATATAGGCAAGTGTAGGTCCTGGTCTCAGGAAGCTCAGAGCAGCTGTGTAAAAAATGTATGCATTTGCCCCCCATGTTTGTTTTCTTGGGGAGAAAATGCAGTCATATAATCAAGAGTATACACAAGAATTTCATATTTCTTAAGTTGTTTGAATGTAATATCTCTTTTAATCTCCCTGAGTGAACTGAAGGATAGGGAATGGGGAATCCAGCCTTTCTGGTGCTGAAGCTGTGTATTTGCAGAAGCTGCCCTTGCCTCAAGGATTGGTTTGTCAGTGCCTAGAAGAACAAAGGAAAGGACCTGTGGAACTTGGAATTAGAAGTAGTCCCAGGCATGTGCTGGGAATTAAGAGATGGCTCTCTGGAAGAAAAAACAAAAACACTGACTTGGGCTTCCCTAGTGGCGCAGTGGTTGAGAGTCCGCCTGCCGATTCAGGGGACACGGGTTCGTGCCTCGGTCCGGGAAGATCCCACATGCCGCGGAGCGGCTAGGCCCGTGAGCCATGGCCGCTGAGCCTGCGCGTCCGGAGCCTGTGCTCCGCAACAGGAGAGGCCACAACAGTGAGAGGCCCGCGTACCGCAAAACAAAAAAACAAAACAAAAAAACCCCTGACTTAAGTGTTTGTCAATTTCCATGGTGTAAATACTGCCACCACGGCTAATTTCAAAAGACGAAGACTTAACAGTTGGCTTGCAAAATCCCTGAAAATGTAACAGCTAGCTCTCCTGAGCTAGTATGAGCTGATTCCAGCGCACCAGAAGGTAATCCACTTCCAAAGGGTAGAGACTACCAGCTATACCTTTGAAACTAAGTTGAAAGTTTCAAAGATTTCCCAGGTGAAAATAAGTAGCAAACCAAACTCTTTTAAAAAGCACTGGCTTTGGACTTCCCTGGCAGTCCAGTGGTTAAGATTCTCAGCTCCCAATGCAGGGGGCACGGGTCTGATCCCTGGTTGGGGAACTAGCATCCTGCATGACGCACAGCATGGCCTAAAAATAAATAAATAAATAAAAAATAAAAAGTACTGGCTTTTTAAGAAAACTCTCTTGAGAGAAAAATTAAAGTTTACTTCCCACAGTGCTTGCAAAGATAGCTACGTCATAGGTTATATATATTCTGTACCTTGAGCAAATACATTAATAAGTTATAGAAGTTGGTTGTCAGAGAATGAATAAGATAATTTTCCACTTTAAAAGATGGTTCTTAATTGAAAAAAAGCTACAACAAAGGTAAGCATTAGTGTTCCTCAAAAGATACCATAAAGAAACTTTTTAAAAAAGCAAATTTATTAGACAACTTTGCAGTTGCTGGGATTAAACTTATTACTCTAAACATTGATAAATAAAGGGAAAGAAAGCATTTTAAAAGAATTAGTGCATAGCTGTACATTATAATTTTGTTGAATTGTAAGTTTGTTAAATATAAAACCAAATACATTACTCCCATGAAAATGACTGAAAACATGAAAATAAAAGCCACAAGCTGGGGGAAGATATTTGTAACATACATAATCAAAAAGGCTTTATATGAAGTATATAAAGAGCTCCTACTAATCAATAAAAAAGGAAAAAGAAATAAATATAAATTTCACAGAAGAAAAAGTACAAATGGCTCATCAATATGTAAAAATGGGCAATCTCATCGACAATCAGGAAAACACAAATTTAAACTACAATGTGATACTATTTATCACTCACCAACTTGACATAAAAAACAAATATGGCCTAGGATGTGGAGCAAGGGGGCCATGTATCCACTACTTGTGGGAATATAAATATATAAAATATAGAAATATGTATTGTAAATATATATATATAACCATTTTGGAAAGATAATTTGGTATTACCAACTAAGGTTCAACATAATCATATTCTATTTCACTTCTAGGTCTCTACCATTTGAACTCTTGTACTGGAATATTTGCACAAGATTACCAGAAGCAACACTGTAATAGCGAAACAGAAAAAACCCAAATGTTGAAATAAGCTGTGTTACATTCATGCTTGGCAATAGTCTTCAGCATTGAAAATGGAAGAACTACTGCAACAGTCATCGACATGCCTATGTCTAAAGAACATATTGTTGACCAAAATAAGCAAATGACTAGTGAATCCATACAATAGAAATCTATTTACAGAAAGTTCAAAAACTGGAAAAACCTTAAAAATATATTGTTTATGGATATGCATATGTGATTAAAAAAAACAATTTTAAAAAAAGCAAGGGAATGATAACACAAAGTTTGGGAAGGAGTTTACCTTTGGAGAAAGGGCAGGGAGAAGCATGCAGCAGAGAGTGGGACACAAGGGGCTTCTGCGGTGTTAGTAATATCCTGTTTCCTGGGTTGCTTGCGGGGGGCTACTTTAGAGTGGGGGGGGATAGAGGGGGTATACTTTAAAAGTTTTAGATGGTAAAGTCATATATTAAGTTTAATTATTCTGCCACTGATCCTTCAAATGAACAAAATTCATAAATTCTAAAACTGCTCAACAAAAGATATGGTCATAGCACACATTGTTTCTTTTTTAAAAATTTTTATTGAAGTATAGTTGATTTACAATGTGGTGTTAGTTTCAGGTGTACAGCAAAGTGAATTGGTTATACACACATTGTTTCCTAAATCATTCTAGTAATTTCCAAATAATTTGTTGATTTTTTAGTTGGTGTGTGTATTGTCTGACACAGCTGAGACTAGTCAAGTGATGCCCTTTCTGTGCCATCATTTGATATGGGGTAGCAGTGTACTCTTCAATACTCACCCATCAAATTGAAGTTGTTGTATGATGTGTAGTCTCAATAAGTGGAGAAAGAAAGGGTCCATGGTGCCGAATTCTTTCTGTACCCTGTAAGGTAACATGTTCAATTAATTAATGCTGGGATATAATTGACATAGAACATTATATTAGTTTCATGTGTACAACATAATGATTCGATATTTGTATATAGAGTCGGCCCTCCATATCCATGAGTTTCATATCGGAGGACTTAACCAAACTTGGATCTAAAATATTTGAAAACCAAAATTTCCAGAAAGTTCCAAAAAGCAGAACTTGAATTTGTTGTTCTCTGGCAACTATTTACATAGCATTTACATTGTATTAGACATTATAAGTAAACTAGAGATGATTTAAAGTACATGGGAGGAAGTGCTTAGGTTGTGTGCGAATACTATGCCATTTTATATAAGGGACTTCAGCGTCTGAGCATTTTGGTATCCACAGGGGTCTTGGAATGGATCCTCTGCAGATACTGTGGGACAACTGTATTGTGAAATGATCACCACAAGAAGTATAGATAACATCCATCACCACACATAGTTACAATTTTTTTCTTGTGGTGAGAACTTTTAAGATTTATTCTCTTAGCAACTTTCAAATACACAATACAGTATTATTAACTATAGTCGCCATGCTGTGCATTACATCCCCAGGACTTAATTATTTTATAACTGGAAGTCTGTACCCTTTGACGCCCTTCACTCCTTTTACTCATCTCCCACTCCCTGCCTCTGGCAACCATTAATCTGTTCTCTGTATCCATGAGTTCAGCTTTTGATTTTTTTTAGATTCAGCATATAAGTGAGATCATGTGGTATTTGTTTTTTCAATTTTCTTAAATTTACTGAGGCTTGGTTTGTGACCCAAGATGTGATCTATCCTGGAGAATGTTCCATGTGCACTTGCGAAGAAAGTGTAATCTGCTGTTTTGGGATGGAATGTCCTATAAATATCAATTAAATCTATCTGGTCTATTGTGTCATTTAAAGCTTCTGTTTCCTTATTTATTTTCATTTTGGATGATCTGTCCATTGGTGTAAGTGAGGTGTTAAAGTCCCCAACTATATTGTGTTACTGTTGATTTCCTCTTTTACAGCTGTCAGCAGTTGCCTTATGTATTGACGTGCTCCTATGTTGGGTGCATATATATTTATAATTGTTATATCTTCTTCTTGGATTGATCCCTTGATCATTATGTAGTGTCCTTCCTTGTCTCTTGTCACATTCTTTAATTTAAAGTCTATTTTATCTGATATGAGTATTGCTACTCCAGCTTTGTTTTGATTTCCATTTGCATGGAATATCTTTTTCCATCCCCTCACTTTCAGTCTGTATGTGTCCCTAGGTCTGAAGTGGGTGTCTTGTAGACAGCAAATATATGGGTCTTGTTTTTGTATCCATTCAGCAAGCCTGTGTCTTTTGGTGGGAGCATTTAATCCATTCACGTTTAAGGTAATTATGGATATGTATGTTCCTATGACCATTTTATTAATTGTTTTGGGTTTGTTTCTGTAGATCCTTTTCTTCTCTTGTCTTTCCCACTTAGAGAAGTTCCTTTAGCATTTGTTGTAGAGCTGGTTTGGTGGTGCTGAATTCTCTTAGCTTTTGCTTGTCTGTAAAGCTTTTGATTTCTCCATCCAATCTGAATGAGATCCTTGCTGGGTAGAGTAATCTTGGTTGTAGGTTCTTCCCTTTCATCACTTTAAGTATATCATGCCACTCCCTTCTGGCTTGTAGAATTTCTGCTGAGAAATCAGCTGTTAACCTTATGGGAGTTCCCTTGTATGTTATTTGTCGTTTTTCCCTTGCTGCTTTCAATAATTTTTCTTTGTCTTTAATTTTGCCAATTTGATTACTGTGTGTCTCGGCGTGTTTCTCCTTGGGTTTATCCTGTATGGGACTCACTGCGCTTCCTGGACTTAGGTGGCTATTTCCTTTCCCATGTTAGGGAAGTTTTTGACTATAATCTCTTCAAATATTTTCTCAGGTCCTTTCTCTGTCTCTTCTCCTTCTGGGACCCCTATAATGCAAATGTTGTTGTGTTCAATGTTGTCCCAGAGGTCTCTTAGGCTGCCTTCATTTCTTTTCATTCTTTTCTCTTTATTCTGTTTTGCAGCAGTGAATTCCACCATTCTGTCTTCCAGGTCACTTATCTGTTCTTCTGCCTCAGTTATTCTGCTATTGATTCCTTCTAGTGTAGTTTTCATTTCAGTTATTATATTGTTCATCTCTGTTTCTTTGTTCTTTAATTCTTCTAGGTCTTTGTTAAACATTTCTTGCATCTTCTCAATCTTTGCCTCCATTCTTTTTCTGAGGTCCTGGATCATCTTCACTATCATTATTCTGCATTCTTTTTTTGGAAAGTTGCCTGTCTCCACTTCATTTAGTTGTTTTTCTGGGGTTTTATCTTGTTCCTTCATCTGGTACATAGCCCTCTGCCTTTTCATCTTGTCTATATTTCTGTGAATGTGGTTTTTGTTCCACAGGCTACAGGATTGTAGTTCTTCTTGCTTCTGCTGTCTGCCCTCTGGTAGATGAGGCTATCTCTGGGGTTAATTTTTAATGCTCTTGTCCTGAAGGGTTTGCTGCCATCTTCCTATTTTCTGTTTCAACTATGTTCCGTGGCAAGTGGTCTGCACTTTACAATCACCACGAAGCTAGAGAGCCCGGACCGCCTTGCCTTCTGGTCGCGTTCTCCAAGGGGGCGCGACCACTTAAAGACCGGCAAACCGAGCTCGATGAGCATTCTACCACCTTCCCGCCCCCGATGCGCTTCTGCCTCCTGATGACTTACACCCGCAGGTTTCCTGGGTTTCTATCTCCTTCCTTTCTGACTCCTGTACCCTGGGGTCCCAGCTTCATCCTGAGCTGTCCCTTGCAATGGCCCCGTACTGCTCTTCCTTTTGCCCTGTATCCTCACATTCTTTAGGCAATCAACTCTCTTTTTCTAATATTGATTACCCTTCATAGCAAATGTCAGTACATTATTGTGTGGGGAAAAACACCCTTCCCCACCAGGAGTGATACTGGAAACAGACAGAAGCAGCCCAACTTGCTACACTCTTGAAACCTGCCAGATTGCACAATCCAGGAGAATTAGATGTGTGTGAAGAATAACGCTGCTGTTTTGAAATGCTGTCAAGAGGAATTTCCCAAATCTCTTTCTTTCCTGTTTGGTTTTTTTTCTTTTGGTTCAAACCTGTCTTCTCATTTGCTCCTCTAGCCAAGTGTCAATATATAAAGCACCAGCTCCATCTCCCAGGCAGGCAGCACAGGCAGCTCAGCTTTGCCAGGAGCCTCAGCAGGCAGGCACAGCCAAAGGTGAGGTGCTAGAACTTTCCAAACTTTTCCTCTTTGGAGATTCTCTCTCTTCACCAGCATTCTTGTGCTGCAGCCCAGCCCTCTGCTTCCTTCCTGAATCCACTATTCTGACAATCAGAATTCACCAGCTGTGAATACTTTGGGGGGGGGGGGGGAGGGGTTCCATATGCTGCTTCTGTGTGAAGTCAGTGATAGGCAGAGCAAGCATTTGTAAATGCTTGTGCCTTGTTTACCTCATCTCATATTACAGAGAGGTATAGTGCCCAGACTCCTCATGCCTTTGGGAAACTTGCTGTGCAGCTGGGTTTCAGGGCTGATAGGGGATGACCGGACTGGAAATGGTTTATATTAAAAGCCCGTTGCAATCCCTCACACAGGAAATCATTGGGATTCCAATGAGACACACGGAAATGAGAACTGGATCCTCTGTAATGCTATCTGTCTATCGGCTATATATTGAGATAAAATTCAGTGGAGTTTATTTTTGGAATGCAAGGGTGTATCCACATTACAAAACAAAAACAAGAACAAAAACCCAGACCTGTCATCCTTGTTTGTGTCTGCTCATCTCCCTGCAGCAGGATGAAGCTTTCCACGGGCATCATTTTCTGCTTCCTGATCCTGGGCGTCAGCAGCCAGGGATGGGGTACATTCCTCAAGGAAGCTGGTCAAGGTAAGGATCAAAGGATGGGTCAGGGGAAGGATGTATCTGCAGCTCCCAGGATTCACTGGAGCAGAGGTCACATCCCCACAGGGCAAAGACCATAAGAGGGAAAAAAAGGAGCTTGGTTTCCGTGGTAGCACTTCCCCAGGTTTTTCTGACCAGCTTTGCACCCTTGGGATTCCCAAGCCCGAGGTCACATAGAGTTTGGGCCCCAACTATCAGCAGGAGTGAGGAAGAGATCTGGATTCAGGAGGTGCATGTTCCCTAAATACAAGTGGGGCTCTGCTGCCCCCTCGTGGGCAACTAGGGATGGCTCATTTCCAAGTCTCAGGTACCATGAAATGGGTGCATTAAATGGGTGGGGAATGTTCACCCTCCCCATCCACTTAATAATTATAACTAAAATACCTGAGCTTTTAATACCTGCTAGGCACTGTTCTAAGAGCTTCGCATGCATGAGTGAACTCCTTGTCATCCTCAGGTTTTAATCCTTTAGTCCTGCAATGTTGGTACCATTATCCCTTACCAGAGAAACTGAGGCACCAAGAAATTAAGACACCTAACAAAGTCCTCCAGCAGAGCGGGATTTAACCCAAGACACTGAGCTCCCCCAGACCTTGCTATTAACCGAGGTATTCTATGCCTCCCAGACAAGAGTACACGTGGGAGAGTGAGGGATTTGTGAACACATGTCCTGAGCAAATGGCAAATAGTGGGGATGTGGTGCCTCTAGAAGGCAACTTGATAGAGCTCCTCTCCCCACCATAAATGGCACAATGAATTACCTTGACAATGGTTCTACTGAGGCTGAGACCTGGCCAGAAACTGATAGCAAGAGATACGTACCTCACTAGCCAGAGTGAAGTAGCAAAAATTTGCTTATTTCACAAAATTATTTTGTGTTATTATTTTTCTGTGATAGTTACTGAATAATTGTTTTAAGAGTTTGCTGGCCATTCTATCTAAATTCTCACAGACCCAGCTAAAAATATTTTTTCATCCCTTAGGTCAGTGTTTTTCAAAGGGCTGTTCTAGGGCCACATGCATGAGAATCACCCGTGGCCTGGGGTGCTTTGTGGAATGAAGGTGCCTGGGGCCACACACAACCCTTCCCTTGAATCACAATCCCAGGGGTTGAGACTGGAAATCTGGCCTTTATTAAGCACCCCAGTTGATTTTTATGCACACTGAAGTGTGCACAGTACCTCTGGTTTTGCTGACCTTAGGTGAGAAGATATGCCAGGCATTTTGGAAATACTTTTTAAGAAAGTCTGGACTTCAAGGATCTATTTAAATCAGTAACTCAGTGGGAATAAATATAGTAGGAATGTCATAACTCTCAACAAAACTATCTTTCCAAATGCCAAACATGACAAATATATAATATGAAGATAAGTTTTCTCATAGAGTCATCATATAAACCCTGATTATAACTCTACATTGGATTTTTCTCTTTGTCCTGATAAGTTTTTTTTTTAACTTTGCCATTTAATTCTAGCTGATCAGAGTCCTTCTGTCCATAACTCCCTGCTCCGCATCTTCATTCTTTTTCTTTTTTTTGTCCCACTCTTCCTAAGGAGTAGAGAGGGCATAGTATAATGAGCACCTACAAAGTTTTAGCCGTTAAACCTGTATTCCCTCAGTTCTTCTGTGTAACCACTCTGAGGGAGGCAATACTCCTCTATTTTATTGGAGAGGACACTGAACTTTATTTAGAGCTGGCGTGTCAGTTGCCCTTTTTCTGCATCTGATTACCCTGTTTCTTCAAAGCTGTCTTAAGGAACTCACGTTTATCACCTGCTGATTGAATTTTGACAGTTGGCCAGGTCCAAATATGCCCCGGACTTTCAGATGTACTCAGGACCGAGTTGTCCTCACTTTGTCCACAGGGATGGATTTCTCCCCTTGACTAGGTTGGGAGCATCCTATGTCTGCAACCTCCCTCAGAATCGCCTTTGTTCTCAACCTCTGGTCAGAGGGTTTCCTGTATCTTTCCAGGTAGAGGTCCATTGTACAACCAAACATCCCTTAAAGAGCATCCGACCTCCTCTTCGCACACAACCAAAAACGAAATACCAACAGACTTAGGATGGAATCAAACAGAGTAAAACTTGTACCACGTATGATTCTCATAACATTAACCCAGGGAAGTGAAAAGTAAAGGAATATTCATTTCAAGCCAATATAATAATCTCCAAGGGCTTAGTCAAAGGCTGAAATCTGGACCCAGTGGGAGGAAAATATTTTCTTTCTCTATTTTGCTGAGACGTGATCATGTTCATATCATCACTTTCTTTTCCTGCCAGGGGCTAAAGACATGTGGAGAGCCTACTCTGACATGAAAGAAGCCGGGTACAAAGGTGCAGACAAGTACTTCCACGCCCGGGGCAACTATGATGCTGCCCAAAGGGGACCTGGGGGCGTCTGGGCTGCTGAAGTGATCAGGTACCAGGGGCCCTGAGGATGCAGGGATGGGTGTGAGAGCCTCGGACAGCCAGGAGGGGCCAAGCCCTGGAGAACTTCCTGTAGGGCTGTGGCCTCTCCTCCTCTTATCCACCCTCACCCTCTGTGTCCTGTGTGGGGTCTGAGTGGCTGAAGAGCAGAGCAAGGCTGGTGGGACAGACGATTCCCAAGCCTCCCCCATGGGTGCTGTTCACCCAGCATAAGGGGACCCGCAGGGCTGAGGTGGGCTGAGCCCGGGCAGCCTCAGGCTTCATTCCCTCTTTCCTAGCTCCTGTCAGAGTCCTCGATTCCTTGGAAAGAGGAGAGATGGGGAGGGTGGGCTGTTGCTCGTCAGCCCTGGAGTAATCCCCTACCTGCCCTCCTCCATTCCAGCGATGCCAGGGAGAATATTCAGAGAGTCACAGACCTTTTTAAGCCTGGAGACAGTGGCCACGGACGGGAGGACTCGGAGGCCGACCAGTTTGCCAATAGATGGGGCCGGAGCGGCAAAGACCCCAATTACTTCCGACCTCCTGGCCTGCCCGACAAGTACTGAGCTGCCTCTCACTCTGCTCAGGAGACAGGGCTCAAGCAAGTGGAGACAGTGCTGAGCTAGGTTGCTGTATTCTGTATCTGTAGTTCTTGATAGTTGATAAAGAGCACATAAAAATGTTGAACAAATGCTTGTGAAATCCAATTTGTCCTTGGCATTTGGAAACAGCATATGACAGTCTTCTTGGGCACATGAGCCTATTTAATACCATGGGGATGATCAATAAACATCATAGTTTTTAAAAAGGAGATAACACACTAATAAACAATAGTAATAATTTGGGGTAAAACTTCACAGTCATCCACTGGTATCTGCAGGGGATTGGTTTCAGGACGCCTGCAGATACCAAAATCCGCAAGTACTAAGTGCCTCATATAAAATGCCATAGTATAGTTGACCCTCCACATCCGCTGAGTGGAACCCACCCATGTGGAGAGCAGGCCAGCTGTATGTCCAGAACACAGACTATACTGTATAAACCATATATGGACTATTATATGGACCAATTATCAGTCCATAACTCCCTGTTCCAAATCATGGAAAAGATAATAAGAATACCATGAACAACTTTGGCAATAAAGCTTAAAACTTGATAAAAATCAACAAATTCTTAGAAAAATACAACTTACAAAAACTGACTCAAGAAGAAATGAAAACTTGGATTATTCTATAATTATTGTAAAAGATCAAATCTTCCCCCAGAGAAAACAACAGTCCCAGATGGTTCTATAGACAGTTTAACCCTTCAAGAAAAGAAATGATTGTTTTTTTATACAAACAATTCTGCCCAGTAGAAAATATCCCCATCCTTTCTGTGAGGGTAGGAAAATTTGACACCATGAAAATCGAAGGAAAATTCAAGCAGTCAGAACTTTACAAGACTTGCCTGGTGGTACAGTGATTAAGAATCTGCCTGCCAATGCAGGGGACATGGGTTCAAGCCCTGGTCTGGGAAGATCTCACATGCCCTGGAGCAACTAAGCCCGTGTGCCACAACTACTGAGCCGTGCTCTGGAGCCTGTGAGCCACAACTACTGAGCCCACACGCCAGAACTACTGAAGCCCGCACGCCTAGAGCCCAAGCTCTGCAACAAGAGAAGCCACTGCAATGAGAAGCCCACGCACTGCAACAAAGAGTAGCCCCCACTCACCACAACTAGAGAAAGCCCATGCACAGCAACGAAGACCCAACACAGCCAAAAATAAATAAATAAATAAATTTTAAAAACTAGGTAGCTAAAAAAAATAATAACTTTACAGAATATTACCAATAACAAGTTGTGAAGCTGAAAGAAACTTTCAGCCACCGATAATTTCCTAAACTACCAATTATAATTTTTAAAAATTTAAACTATGCTAAAGACAGAATTACTTATTTTTTGTTACAGAAACTGTTCTTACAAGGTCACTGTTATATAAAAAAATGATCAAAGAAACGTCAGCAAAAAGTATATTAAAAAAGGGTTGTAAATAGGCAGAGCACAGAGGATTTTTTAGGGCAGTGAAACTAACTACTCTGTATGATACTATAATGGTAGATATCTGCCATTATAAATTTCCAGAGCCATAGAATGTACACCACCAAGAGTAACCCTAATGTAAACTATGGACTCTGGGTGATAATGATGCACCAATGTAGGTTTGTCAGTTGCATCAAATGTTGTACATTGTATCTGGTGGGGAATGTTGATAATGGTAGAGGCTATGTATAATGGGGGCAAGGGTTCTAAGGGAAATCTCTGTACCTTCTGCTTAATACTGCTGTGGCTAAAACTGCTCCAAAAATAAAGTCTACTAAAAAAAGAAAAAGGATTGTAGAAGTGTGTCAGGCTACTTACTAATAAAAGTAAGTTGCATATTTTCTGGATTTCATTTTAAGGTATTTGTTGGTTTCTTAAAATTGGTGATTTACTGTGATTTCTTTTTTCCCATTCTAAATAAATATTTCCTATTGTAACAAATTTAATATTTGTAATTTTGTACTGTTTCCCCTAAAAGGGGCTTCTGAAATTGCATAATTCAGGCCCCACAAAACCTGGGTCTGCCCCTGCACAAATGGTGAAAAAATGTTTATAATTATTTGAGCCTAGGGTCTAGTTGTATTCTATGTGTTAACACACAGTATTTTTTGTCCTGTTTTAATATACCTTAAAAATTTCCATAAGTGCAATTGCTGTGTCAATTGGAACTTTATTTTGTTAGAAATTTTACCATCATCTGTTCATGATTTTGAGAAGCAAGGTCCCTGAGGAACCACACCTATGTCGTTCTGCATTTGTAAATGTGGGGCTCACAGTAATTTGATGTGTATGTGCCAAAATCGGAGATCTTTGTTACATCTTCTAGTACAGTTGTGCCGGAGCATTTAAAACATGAAAATACATATTTTATTTTTCCTTTCTGTAAGGGAATCATATTGGTATTATCGGAATTACATGTTGAGGTAAGTTATATCATCTATAAATTTCATTTCATTAAAGTGGTGTTCTAAAATTTTTGCTGTGGGGTTTGGTGGAGCGTTGGGTCTGATGTTGAGTGCCATCAAACTAAATAGAAGAAGGAACTGAAAACACAGGAACTGAAAACACAGTAATACTAACGTTCTTCCTGGTGACTTTCGTCTTTTCCAGGATTCCGACTACACCTGGGAGAGAAATGATGCCTTTAAGAATGGCAAGTGTGCCCCGAGGTCAGAGGTCCGATAGCTTCACGTCTGTACTAGAGACATTGTCCTGTTCCATGCCCGCACCCCCCGTCCCTTCCAATCAGACTAAGGGCTCTTGGAGAGATGGAATATCTGGTCCAGTGAGGGTGACAAATAACAATTATGAATATAACCGCGCTGCGGTCCTGGGTAGAGCGTTGGGTAAGTCAAGACAACTGGGCTCCCTAGTCTGATGGGCATATTGCTCGGGCGCTCGGGCTGTCAGGGCTCCGGGCAGCAGGGGGCGCTGTGGCGGGAGCCGCGCCGTGCCCTCTTGGCGCCTGGAGGCCTCTCTCCTCCTCCGGCGGCTTCCGGAGCTGCTCTCGCGCGCCGGAGGAGGCCGAGTCATGGACCGCAATCCCTCTCCGCCGCTGCGGAGTCGGGAGGAGGAGGAGGAGGAGGCGGCGGCCGTGGGGGACTGCATAGGCAGCACGGTCTACAGCAAGCACTGGCTCTTCGGCGTCCTGACCGGGCTCATGCAGGTGCGGAAACTCGTGCCTCGCGTGGGCTCCCTGTACGTTCCCCCAGACCCCCACCCCGCCTCTGGCAGCCCTCTACTGCCGGGGGAGCCGCCGTCCCCACGGCGACCCCCTCCCCAGGCCCCAGCGGCCAGGTCTCACCCTTTGCGTCCTTGCTGTCTCCCGGACCCTAAAACTGCCGTGCGCCGCTCCCTGTGCCCCTCAACACAGAGGGAAGTGTAATGGCAGGGATGCTGGAATGCTTCTAATTAAAATGTTTTACTTTTGAAAATTTTCCAAAAATACGTGACCAGTTTCTGCCCCTCATTCCCACTTTCGTTTCTGAAGCCCAGGTCCTAATTGATCTGTTTCGAGGACTTTCGTTGTAGTAGAATAAATGGTGATTTTGCAGTCAAACAGCCCTGTTGTCAACAGCGCGGCTTGCCCAGCGTGACTTTGGGCAAATCGCCTAACCGATTTCTTTCTCAGTTTCTATAAAGTGGGATAATATTTATATTATTGTATATAGAGTTATTGCGTAGATTGTATAAGATTATAATAGCCATAGAGTGCTTACTATAGTGTTTGCCTCATAGGAGCCTCTCAGTAAATATGAACGTTCTTATGTTTCCCTAACTTTTTTCCTACTTCCAATCACTGTCCTCTCCACTCCACCTTCTACACAGCTGCGAGAATAATCTTAAAAAAAAAAAAAAAGCCGTCTATGGGAACTCCTCAGAGTTACCTTTGCCTACAGGAGAAAAATACATATTTCTTAGCTTGGAATCCAGGAATCTTTGCAACTTTTCCAGCTTCATCTGCCCATGACACGCTAAACTGCTTACCATTCCGCACACATGCTAGGCCCTTTCTTAACTCTGAACTCTTGTATTTTCTTCTGTATGCTCTTCTCCCTTCTTCACATGACAAACTTCGATTACTTCTCAAAGATTTAGCTTCAGTATCACCTCCTAAGAGAAGTTGGGGAAAACTTCTCCCAGACGTAGGTCATGGGTCCATCATTTTTGTTCTCACAGCTCTTTGTCCACAATTCAGTTGGATCACTTAGCTTTTTCTGTTGTGATTATCAGTTTATATGTCTTTTCCCCACTGGATCCTAAACTACTTGGAAGTAAGGGATTAAATCTTGTTTATCTTTGTATTTCTACCCAGTGCCTAGCAGTAGTGTTTACCCAAGGTACCCAAGGTACTAATTTCCTTTTTTTGGCGGCACCGGGTGACATGCGGGGTCTTAGTTCCCCGACCAGGGAATGAACCCGTGCCTGCTGCAGTGGAAACTCGGAGTCCTAACCACTGGACCTCCAGGGAATTCCCCCTTTTTTTTGTTGTGACCTCTAAATGATTATGGGGTAATATTACTTGAGGAGTACTGTGGACAGCCTTTATTCATCTCCTTCCTTTGTGTTTCTGAAGATTGTTAGCCCTGAAAACTCCAAATCCAGCTCAGATCATGAGGAGCAGCAGATGGAGCTTGATGAAGAAATGGAGAATGAAATTTGCAGAGTGTGGGATATGTCAATGGATGAGGTATGGGGTTGGAAATGGAAGTGAAAAGACTGTTGGGTAAGGAGGTAGTGAATGGATTTTTTTTTTTTTTTTTTTTTAGGTTCAGTCCTTAAGTCTCTGGGGAAAAACTTTAATGTCTGTAGTCACTCCTATTTATGGTACAGGGATGAGGTCCCAGGAGCTGTAAATGCTCAACTTTTGTCTTTGAAGGCAGAAAATCTGAGTGTCATTAGATTTGGGCTATGTAGATAGTTCTTATGAATGCTGGAATGCTTGTAGCCCAGGAAAGTTCTGATACTTATCTACCTAAAAAGAACACTGGCCTTATATTTGAGAGCAGGTTAGGAGTTAGGAGACCACTGAGGTACCACAATTAAACTAGAAGAAAGGGACAAGAAGGAATTACATGTATATAATTGCAATAATATTTTAACATTTTGTGTTGTACTCTGTAGCTTGAAAGCATTCTACCTGCTCTTCACAGTAACCCTGTGATATAGGTAGTATCCTTATTTTACAGGTAAGAAAAGGGACAAAAAAAGAGGTTGACTTACATAATCTCTCATTTTATTACTTGGACTTTTGCAGTAGATTTCTGATTAAAATCCTTGTGTTAGTCTCTTTCACCTCCCTCTGTCCTCCACATTGCTACCCAAGGTATCTTTTTCCTAAAACACAGATTTACTCATATTAAAATTCTCTCTTAAAATTTGTCAATGGCTACTCATTGTCTTCAACCATTTTTTAAAGCAGCTTTATGAGATATTATTGACACAAAAAAACCTGCATATATTTTGAGGTATAATTGAAGTGTAAAAACTGCACATCTTTAAAGTGTACAATTAGAAAAATTTTAATGTATGTATTTGCGCATGAAACCATCACCATAATTAAGACAGAGAGCATGTCTGTCAGCCCCAAAAATTTCTTTATGCCCTTAAGGGTAATCCCAGTATCTCACCCCTCCCTGCTTCTACCCTCTCCAGGCAACTGCTGATGGGCTTTCTGTCACTTCAGAGTAGTTTGCATTTTCTAGAGTTTTGTATAAATGGGATTGCATTCTTTTTTCGGATGAGTCTGGCTCTTTCACTCAGCATCAGTATTTTAGATTCATCCATGTTGTTGTGTATATTTTAAGTTTATTACTTTTTATTGCTGAATGGTATTCCATTATATGTGTATACCATGATTGATTCTTTGATGGATATTTGAGTTGTTTACAGTTTATTACAAATAAAGCTTCTGTGAATGTCTGTGTATAAGTATGTATGGATAGATGTTTTCCTTTCTCTTGGGTGAGTACCTAGAGTAGTGTGGCTGGATTATATGGTAGGTGTATGTTTAACTTATAAAGAAAAGATCAAATTATTTTCCAAAGTGTTTTTTACACTTCACGTTGCCACCAGCGGTGTATGAGATACAGTCCAGTTCCAATTTCTTCTCATCCTTAGCAACACTTGGTATGGTTAGTCTTTTTAATTTCAGCCATTCTAATAAGACTGTTGTGATTCTCACTGTAATTATGATTTAGATCTCCCTAATTACTAATAACAGTGACCATATTTTCCTGTGCTTATTTGCAATCTGTGTATTTTCTTTAGTGCAAGGGGCTGTTTAAATCTTTTGCCCACTTTTTAATTGTGTTGTGTTTTTTTTTCCTGTAAGTTTTATGATTTTAGGTTTTACTTATAGGTCTGTGATCCATTTTGACTTAATTTTTGTGTTTGATGCAAGGTATGAACTGAATTTCACTTTTTTTTGCCTACGGATAACCAGTTCTAGTTAGTGTGTTTAAAAGACTATTCTTTCTCCACTGAATTACCTTTGCACCTTTGTCAAAAATCAGTTATCCGTACATATACACATGAGTCTATTTCTGGACTCTGTTCTGTTCCATTGATCTATTTGTATCTTTTTGCCAATACCACATTGTTTTGATTACTGTAGCTTTGTAATAAATCTTGAAATTAGGTAGTGTTAATCTCCAACTCTGTTCTTTTTCAAAGTTGTTTTGGTTGTCCTATGTCCTTTGTATTTCCAAATTAATTTTAGAATCAATTTGTCAATTTCTACAAAAAGCCTTCTAGGATTTTGACTGAGATTGAGTTCAATTTATTGATCATTTAGGAAAAGAATTGATAAATTAACAATAATGAGTCTTTTGACCCATGAACAAGTTCTGTCGCTCCATTTGTTTAGGTCTTCTCTAATTTCTTCAGCAAAGTTACGTAGTTTTTAGTATTTAGGTCTTTCACATCTTTTGTCAGTATTTCATATTTTGGGGAGCTATTGTAAATAGTATTTTTTAAAAATTTCAGTATATAGATATACATTGATAGTATATAGATAGTATATAGTATACAATTGATTTTATAGACCTTGGTCTGTCTTGGTAAATGTTCCGTGTTCACTTAAAAAGAACGTGTGTGCTCCTGCTGCTGGTGGGAGTGTCCTGTAAATGTCAATTTGATCAAGTTGGTTGAGAGTATTGTTCATCTTCTCTATACTTTTTCTACAGTTATTAAGAAGCTGGGGTTTTAAAACATTTTTTAAAAGAAACAACCTGTTTTTCAAATAAAATCTTAGTGTGAAATCCTCAAATATCAAATAGGTAAACTAGAGCTGCTGTTTGAATGAGATTGTCCGTGGAGGCAGGGTCATGCTCTTGGCTTCCTCTTTGTCCTCTTATGGTAGCTCTTGAAGCACCTCTAGAGAACTGAGCTGCCCACTGATTCACTGGCATAAATTCCCTCCAATGAGACTACATCTCACACATCACCTGCCACTCAGTGCTTCAGCAGGACCAGAGAGTTCCAGGTGCTTCCTGCATTTTCATGTACTCATGCTCTGTTCGTGCCACTCTGCATGGAATGTCCTCCACCTGCAAGATCTTTCCCACCTTTTATGGCCCACCTCAAATGTCACCTCCCCTGTGATGCCTCCCCAGACACTCCAGGCAGGATTCCTCTCTTTTCTGTGCTCTCATGGAACCTGTTCATTCTATTACATAACACTTATCCTGTTATTCAGTGATTGTTTTGAGCCTGTGTCCTCTGATGGATTTAAGTTCCTCCTCTTAAAAGCTTAATGTCACGTCTTCAGAGATACTTTCTCTGATATATCTAGAGTAGCCCCCCTAGTCTTCATTTCTAGCACACACCATCTTGTTTATCTTCTTTGTAGCACTTAGGATTTATGTAGTTTAGTTGTTTATATGTTTGTTTGTTCATCCCTCTAGAATGAAAACTCCACTGAGACTTTACCTATCTTATTCACTGATGTGTCCCCAGAGCCTGAAACAGTGCTTATTACTCAGGTTTTTCAGTAAATGTTTTATGAAGAGGTAATCAATGGATGAATACCTGACAGTTACTATGGTGTGCTGGTTAAGAGTGTGGATTTGACCAGACTCATCTGGGTTCAAATTCTGGCTGTGTTCTCCTACTGATTGTACAGTCTTGGGCAGGTTGCTTAACCTTTTAAAACTGCAGTGTAATGGGGTTAATAATAATTACTTCATAGGGTTGTTTGAGAATTAAGTGAGATAGCATGCAAACCACTTCACTGGCCCTGGCATTTAATACTTGTTCAATAAATGTTAATTGCCATTATTGTTATTATTGGCATTGGTATTATTAGGCTACCTAATTATTGATATTATTCCTGCTACTCCAGGAATTATTAACTGTCATTAAATAAATAAATCGCTGCATGCTACAAAGAGTTGCCCACATGACAGACAGCTTGATCACTTAGAATGGAGAGCACCTGCTGCTTTGACTTTTAATTTGGAGTATGTCTTTGAAATATTCTCTCTGACCATGATCTCTTAATAAGTGCAGTATATCTCTTCCAGTCAACAGTCATGCAGGTTACCCCAATTTCAGCTGCTCTGAAGGATTACTTCCTCTCTCTTTGAGAGCCCTTCGAAGGGCATTTTTCACGTGAGACTTATAGCCTGTGTTCTAAGTTAAGGTATTGCGAATACACACCTCAACTTTGGTGAAAATACGAGGCAGTAGACAGCCAGAAACTTAATTTTATCTAGACATTTTACAACGCAAATCTCCACAGCTAACTGATTTAGTTTTGGAGCCCACATTTCTAGCGAGATTGGGCCACGTGTCCACTCCAGGTTCATTCACCTGTGTGGTGTGTCCCTTTAGGCACTGGGGACCGGGCAAACTCTCTAGGAAGATGTGAAGCTGTCACAGTTACATTGTGATCAGAATTTTTTTCTGTTGAGGATTTTGCAAACAAAAGTTCTGGTTTTGGACATAACCCAATAGGGGTTTTTAATCTGTTTTCTCTATCAAGTTTTAAGCTCTTAGAAGACAGAAATTATGACTTTTACTTTTTTCCCTTACCCTGTCTTCTAGCATGATACCTGGTAATCAGCAAATGTGCTTGAATGAGTTAAAGAGAATTCCTGGTGGGTAGAAAGATCATTAAGATAAATACATACAAGGCAGTAAAAGGAGGACAGTCCTTTGGAATATCACAGTTAGTTCAGATTTGTTTATGGGATTGTTCCATTGCCTTGAGACCAGATACCACAGCACTAACATTACTTTTGTCTATTGACACAATTCCTAACCTTGTGGGATTTTTTTCCTTGTGCTTGAAAGGAGGTATATATGGAATTATTATTATTTTTTTATGGTTGCCTGAGCTATGGTGTTTAAGGAGGAATATTCAGCATCCAAGTTAATAATCATTTTTATTTTCAGGATGTGGCTTTGTTTCTCCACGAATTTAATGTTCCTGACATATTTATGGGAATATTGGCCAAATCCAAATGTCCTCGATTAAGAGTAAGTATGTGCATTTCTAAAGCTGCCTCTTTGGAGCAGTAACAGCAGATAGTGCTGGATAGTCTTTCATTTTTCTCACTTTAATGTTCTTGATGGCTACAAATGAGTCTGCAGATGTTTATTGAACATTACCAGGTACTAAGTAATATACTATTTAAAATTATTAGAGTCATAGAATTTTAGATTTGGGCTGGACCAGGGAGATCAATACTTTAATTTAACAGCTATGGACACTAGATAGTCCTAATCATCATTATGCCACTAATATGTGGCTGAACAGGGAACAATGCCCAGACCACCCATTTCTCAGTTTATTGCTTTTTTTTTTTTTAAAGTCATAAAATCCTCTATTGCTTAAGCTCAGCCTATTGCTCAGGACTCTTCACAATCTGAATCCAGTTCGTCTTTCTAGCATAAAATGTACCCTCCAGATAGTCTTCTAATTTAGCATGGCCTGTCTACTCCTCACCTCAGGAGCTTACTATGATTGTTGCCATCTCCGTGCCTTCCTTTGTATGCCTTCCATCCCCTCTCAATATTCACATCTATTTTTCCAAGATGGTACTTTACTTCCAAGCCTTCCTAAATAAGTAAGCTCTCAGTGGCCAGTGATGATAGTGAATGCACCAAAACAATTCTGTACTTCTCATTAAGTCTTCTATGCTTTAGTGCCATTTAGGTTGACATCTGCTAGGTATATTGTGAGTGATTAAATAGCAAATATTTATTAAGTAATTATAATCATGAATAACTGCTATTTACTTAGTATTTCATTTTACTACTCTATGAGGTAAGCATTTATCTCTACTTTGTAAGTAAACAAACTAAGTCTCAGGTTAAGAAATTTGTCCAGGGTCATACAACTAGGAAAGAATGGAGCTGGGATTTGAGCCTAGCCTGCCTTACTTCAGTGTAACCACTGTACTGTAGTGTCTCTCTTTGTTTGAAATTATGAAGTGAAGAATTCTGTAGTATATTTTTACAAATTGAATGTTGAATTAAAATTTTATTTAAGTACAATGCTCCACCTGAGTTGGGGCCTCATGAACCAATGAACCACTTTTTCCTTGAGTTGTTATGTTAATATAAAGATTTGACAGTTATATGATTTTCTCCTGGAGTTTTCTAACTTAGGTACACTGACTCACGATTAGTACTTAAAAAAAATAAGCTAATTTTAAGAAAATAAGAATTGCTCCTTTCAGGAGTTAGTCCTATTATTATATATGTCTGTGAACCATAGCCTGTCTGTGACAGCGATTCTCAGCTGTGGCCACAAGTTAGAATCACCTAGGATGTGGGCTTTCCAACTTCAGTATGTCCCAGAATCACTGATTACTGAATCCACCCCCAGAGTTTCTGATGGGGTAGGATTGAGGAGTTCTAACAAGTTTGCAGTGATGTTATGGTTTTGACCATATGGTTTTGACCAGCACCAAGGCCCAAACTTTGAGAAGCTTTGAGAAGCTTTGCCCTAGGGAACTTTTATAAATCCCAAGTCAGGCCATTCTCAGATCGATTAAAATAGTCTCTCCAAGTGTGGGACTCCAGACAGCTTTTAAAGTCCCCCCAGGTTATTTCAGTGAGTAGCTGAGACTGAAAAACTTGATCTTTGATTGGAAGTTCAATTATTCCCTCTTTAGTTTTTAGGGGAAATGTATGTGTATCTCTTCTGGCCCTATTCTCTTTTACTCTTTTCCCAACATTTGACCACCCACATTTTACTGAAACTCTTTACTCCTATAGCTTTGGTGCCACCTCACTCTCCTGGTCTCTAACCTGTCCAGTCACTTCTCTGTTACTTTTTTTTTTTGACTTTTTATTGATACTTTCTTCCTGTGCTGAGTGTGGACTCCTTTTAAGGTGTAGACTCAGATCCCTTGTCCTCTTTATATTCACTTCCTTGGTGAGTTCATCCACTCTTTACACCTTTGGGGGTAAATCTTCCCTGTGGGATCAAAGCTACGACCTCCTTTCTGATTTCAGGTGCTATATCTCTAACTTTCTTGAGGCATTCTTTATTTGCATGTTGCATTTTCCAATCCAAAAGTCCGTATGTCCTAACTCAGTGTTTGTCGTACTTATCCAATCATATAAATCATATGATGTGCTTGGTAAACAACTTCCCGGACTGTACCCTGGAGATTCTGATTCAGTAGCTCTGAGATGGGACTTGGAAATTGGTATTTTTAACACACTCCCTGAGTGATATTTGTGTTTGAGCAAGTTTGGAAACACTATCCTAACTGAACTCATTGTGTTCTTTCCTATGCTTTCTTTTCCAATTTTTTTGTCAATGGAACCAATCTCTCCTACTGGAGAAATGAAACAACTGGAAACCTAGGAGTTATGTTCAACTGCTTTCTCCCTTTACTCCCATCAAATTATTCTGCTTTCACCTTGAGTCTTTCTCAGCGTGATTCCTTTCCATGCCTGCCATCACCACCCTCATCTTCCTTTACTTGATTTCAGAGATGCAGTGTGATATGGTGAAATGCTCAGGCTCTGGAGCTGTGTTATTTCCTAGTTGGAGATCTTCAGCAAGTTGTTTAACTTCTCTGTGATTTGGTTTCCTCATCTGAAAAATGGGGATAATAATGGTACATACCTCATAAATTATTGTATGAAATGTTATGTGGAAAGTGCTTAGGGTAGTGCCTGGGTGTAGTAAGTGCTAAATAAACATTAGCTGTTACTACTGAGGTTATGAACTTCTTTTAAAGTTTTTTCACTATCATTTTGCTTCCAGAATAATCTACCTAAAATAACATTGCAGTATGTTGACCCCTTCCTTGAGGACCTTCATGTCTCCAAATAACCTACTAAATTAAGTAGGCATTTAGGGCCCTTAATCCTGATCCTTTTTACCTGCTGTCTTTATCTCATGCTCTCCTCCCACTGTGTGCTACTAATAACTGTGTACTGATACGGGCAGCTTTCTGTATTAGCCTTTGTCCACTCTACATTAGTCCCTTCCTGCCTTTGCTGATACTTTTCCCCGTGTTTGAATGTCTGTCTTCTTGTTTGTATATCTAAATCCTACCAATCATTTATGACTCAGTTCATCCATAAGATTTCTTATTCCGTAACTCCTGCCTGCCTTGGATCTTTCTTTTTCTTATGTCTTTCATCTCCTCTCAAATACTACTGGAAACTTGTCAAATTAGGATGCAGACAGTATACTTCTGTATGCTGCCTCTCCTTCTTTTCTCTCCCCAAACTTGGCTCAGTGAAAGTTTTTTTTTCAAGTTGTTATTTTTGTATATGTGTCTTTTACCTCAGAGCGACTGTGACCTGTGAAATTTGATTTGGCAGGAAATCTGTGTGGGAATTTTAGGTAATATGGCCTGTTTCCAGGAGATATGTGTGTCCATCAGCAGTGATAAAAATCTTGGGTAAGTTTTATTACATAATAATTATGTTTTTAAAAAATAGGTTCATATTTTATATCCCTAAGGAAATCCTAATACATAGGACAGATAGGGAAACATTATGAAATGTAGTACTTCCTTTCTCCTGATGAGCAGTCTCCAGGAACTTCATTGTGTGTTGATGATGGCTGGGGACTTGCGTGCTATTTATGGACATGGTTCAGGATTTAGGCCTGTTTTCTGTATTGGTTGCCAAGGGGCCTGAATCGTCAGCAGGTGGTAAACCACATGGGATAAGAACCAGTGGGGCAGAGCTTGGAGATGGAGGCACCTGACCAGAGTCCAAAACAGTTTAGGCTCAGGGAATCCAAAGTCTCAGAGCTAGAGTCTGGAAAAACTAGACTTGTTGACCAGTGTCACCCTGACACTGGTCAACAAGTCAGTTCTGACTTAGATGGTGGTGATGGGGGACTTGCCAAGAGACTAGAGGGTACAGCGTGGCCCCTGTGATTCAAACGCTCTCATACTTCTGCTTGGAGGCCAGTTCTCTTCTACATGTAGGAAGTTTTGGGCAGAGGATTTCTAAGGTGGAAACCCCGGTGGTTATTTTAAGAGGTCTGAGAACACCCTGGAATTATATGCTACATTTTATGAGTATATTCATTTTCTAGGCAGAGGGTTTATGGCTGTTAATCAGAATCTCAAAGAAATTTGTGTCCACAATAGGTTGAGAAAACTCTTCTAGGCGGTTATTTTCAACAAGGGCTGTAGGGTTTAACACAAGATTCAAGTACCTGGGGCTCTAAAATAGAGGTTATTACCTCTTCTAGGTGTGAAAGGACTTTAAGATCCTAGTTTAAAGTATTTATTCTTCCGTAACGTATAATCATTCATGCAATAAGTGACTCAGGATTATGTTTGGTCTCTAGTGATCCCTATTAAAAATCTGTGAATGAGTAATATTGACAAGTTTTATGAACTTAATTAAATGCATATCTTAAAATTAATATGAAACAGTATACATTGCTGATGAGATATAAATTTGCTCAACCACTTTGGAACAGTTGGGCATTACCTAGTCATATCAGAAGGTACACATATGCGGTGACCCAGTGATGTCACTCATAGGTATATGGTAAGAGAAACCGTGCACACGTATATCAGTATACTCATATGAAAAGTATTATAAGACTATTGCTTGAAACCCCCAAATTGGAATCAACCCAAATGTTCATCAGTAGTAGGCTGGAAGAATAAATGGTGTTATATTCATACAATGAAATGTTCTGCAGCAATGAATCTGCAGCTACTGGAACAAGATGGGTAGATCTTAAAGACATGGTGTTGGGCCAAAGAACTCAGACTCAAAAGAATACATACAATATAATTTCTTTCATACAAAGTTCAAAACCAAGATATATAAAATGAACTATAGAGTAAGCCAAGAAAATGATTGCTGGATAAGTCTGGATAGTAGTCATTTCTAGGTGGGAAAGAGAATTGTGATTTGTAAGGGACACACAAGGGCTACAGAGATGCAGCTCTGTTCTTTTTCTTGCTTTATAATTATTCACTAAGTATAGATTTGTATCTTACAGGTTTTTATGTGTATATGCTATATTTCACAATTAAAATGTTTAAAAAGTTAAATAAAAACTTATTTAAGTTTTTATAAATAAAAGTTAAGGTTGAGGTCCAGATTTTTTGGCTTGGATATTTGAAATGAGAGAAGTGAGGCATATTGGGTTGACATTTTGTTTTTGTAGCCAGGTACTATTGTACTGTTTGTGTGATTCAGACCCTCCTACTCTGCTGGAAACAAGCAGGTATGCTCTCTTCTTTTTATGGTTTCTATATACTTACCCCTAAGGGAAACTCGGAAAATAGAGTTGCTCTTTCACTCTTGAACTTCCTTCACTGTTTTAGAAAGATAGATACTAAGCTCACATTTATCACGTAGGTTGTTGCTTACCTGCCTTTCCCAGACAGAAGTGGCCGTTGTCTGGGTTGAAAGAATCCGAGAACATCCAGCTATTTATGATAGCATTTGCTTCATCATGTCAAGTTCAACAAATGGTAAGTCACCATGTAATGTAGAAAAAAATATTTTTTAAATTATATTTAATTGTTAGGAAACCAGGTAACTATTTATGGAGGTCAATTAAAGACTAAGTGTTAGGTGAGAAGGTATTTCAATGCAGGATATGAAGTTTCTCAAACTCTCAGGATACTGATAAATCCCCCACGTAAAAATGACGGAAGCCAAGCAAATTTAAACAGAGGAGGTAAGCAAATTGCCCTTGGAATAAGTAATGCTTTGGCAAGATTTGGCTTTCTTGGAATAGTTTTAAGAATTTCAATTAGACTTACTACTTTAAAAATTTTGTTTCTTATTTCAATATCTCTTTTATTCTCTGTAGTTGACTTGCTGGTGAAGGTCGGGGAGGTTGTGGACAAGCTCTTTGATTTGGATGAGAAGCTAATGTTGGAATGGATTAGAAATGGGGCTGTTCAGCCTCTGGACCAACCCCAGGAAGATTCTGAACAGCAGCCAGTGTTTCGAATTGTGCCCTGTGTACTTGAAGCTGCCAAACAAGTACGGTAGGTGAACTCTTTTGTGCAAAATGTTCTGGGAAAATCCAGTTGCTAGAAGTATCCTTAGATATGTCTTTTTTTTGCGGTACGTGGGCCTCTCACTGTTGTGGCCTCTCCCGTTGCGGAGCACAAGCTCCGGACGGGCAGGCTCAGCGGCCATGGCTCACGGGCCCAGCCGCTCCGCGGCATGTGGGATCTTCCTGGACCGGGGCACGAACCCGCGTCCCCTGCATCGGCAGGCGGACTCTCAACCACTGCACCACCAGGGAAGCCCAGATATGTCCTTTTAGTTTCCTTTCAATAGGATGAGCAGCACATAGCTGATCTGTGTCAGGTTTGATTCACTACTGATATTGGTAACAATATATTTGCTCTTTGCAAGAATCATAATGGTTGCAAAATACTTGTTCTAATATTACTTAGCAGTAGGCTATTGTTCAGCATTAATTATGGTTACTGTTTTAAAATCTTCTGCAGTTTCGTATAATTTATATCAAATGGAAAAGATTTTCTTTGTGCTTTATTTTCCACTGGTCATGTGACAACTTCTTCAGTTAATGTCAGACATCACTTGTTTTCTTGCTCCTTGTGTGTATGTGCCAGTCTTGGATAAGTGACTGGCTTTTGGGCTCTGATGTCTTCCCAAGAGTGATTACTAGGTGTTGTAGGTCATTGAAGCTGTTTATTGCTAGTCACTAGAACATTAATTTATGAATTGATCTGCTTATTGGTCAACTGTGCATTCTTAGTGCTTTATAATCCACTTTTTTTTTTTTTTTTTTGGCTGTGCTGCGCGGCTTGTGGCATCTTAGTTCCCCAACCACGGATTGAACCTGGGCCCTCAGCAGTGGAAGCATGGAGTCCTAACCACTGGACCACCAGAGAATTCCCTATAACTCATATTAAAACCTTTTAATTTTATGTCCTTTATCCAAGTGAGCATTAAACTCATCATCTTTCCCCCAAACCTGCTTCTTCCGTATTCTCAATCTCAGTAAATGATGTAATCATTATTCCATTTGGATAATGTGGGAGAAACGTGGAAGCCATTACCGATACTTCCCCATCCCAGTCTTTTCCCATGGCTAGTCAACCTCCAATCCTTCTTCCTGACTTTTTCTGGGACTCCATCTGTGCCACCACCAGGCCACTGTCTCTTACCTGGACGGCTACAACATTCTCTGAGTTCCCAGCCTCAAGACTAGCTCCTTCCAAGCCTAGACTGTAGAGCTGTTTTTCTAGAACGTACGCTGGTCATCTCACTTTCATGCTTCAAACACTTCAGTTGCCTTCCTTAGGATGAGGTCCAGATTTTTATGGCTTATAAGGCCCTGTACTGTGATTCTCCATCCTTATTCCTTGTCTTCTGTTTCAACTGTATGAAATTTCCTTCATTTCTTCAACTGAACCAAGCTCTCTCGAAACCAAGCCATTGCACACCACGTTGTCTCTGCCTCCAGCATTTCTTTGCCCCTTTGGGTTTCTGTGTAGCCATTTCTCTTATGATACATTCCCTGATTCTCCAAACTAAATTAAATCTGCTTGCTTTGTGGTCCTCTAGCACCTTGGACTTCTGCTAGTGCTACATTCATATTACTTTACTGTTATTACCCCTTTAATTATTGTCTTTCATTTTAGACAGTAAATTTCATGAAGGTATGGACGTTTTATACATCTCTGTTTTCCCAGCCCCTAACATAGTGCCTGCAAACTATAGGCACTTAAATATTTGCTGAACCATCTTTTAATTGTTCACTATCTTTTTCACTTAATTGTGTGGTTGAAGAACTAAGATTGTGAGTTTCTAGGAATCCAAACTGTTGATCACAAAAATTATACTTATCTGGTTTTAGTATTCTCAACGTGGGAGCTAAGATAATCCTATGAAGTTTTAAGTACATCATTATTGTCAGTGCTTGGTGCAGTGAGCCTTACATTCATTCTATAAAAGTCTCAGTCATTTTTTGTCCTGATTATGCAAGTAAGCCAGAATGGTGAAGTATCACTTGATAGGTTTCTGCATTGTTACTTTCATGGGACAGGGCCAAAAAGAATTTTTACTTCTTGTCCTGTGTGTGTTGATTGTACTACACAATATTTGTTTTTTGACTGATTTCCCCATCAGAATGTAAGCTCTGGTGAACACAGAGACTTTGTTCTGTTCCCTGTTTTATCCTTAGCATATAGGGCAGTGCCTAGTACAGAGTGATAAATATTTGTTGAATAAATGATTGATTACAGTCCCATAGACAGTAAAGTTGATTGAGTTTTTGCTTTTTGTATTTAGTTCTGAAAATCCAGAAGGGCTCGATGTTTACATGCATATCTTACAGCTGCTGACTACAGTGGATGATGGAATTCAAGCAATTGGTAAGATGTTGTATGGGGAAACATGATAGTTACTCATTTAATTGTTTTCTGTTTTTGAATTACTACTTCCTTCATCATTTTTATTAAGTACGGTGTCCTGATGCTGGAAAAGACACTTGGAATTTACTTTTTGACCTGGTGTGCCATGAATTCTGCCAGTCTGATGATCCACCCATCATACTTCAAGAACAGAAAACAGTGCTAGCCTCTGTTTTTTCAGTGTTGTCCGCCATCTATGCCTCACAGGCTGAACAGGAGTATCTAAAGATAGGAAAAGGCAAGTATAATTTTAGTCTATCAGATGTGTTTGCTGTTCATTTTATTTCTTTCTCCCATTTTTTTAGTGCTATTTTAGCCCCTTGAATACAAAAACATCACATGCCCAATACAAAAAAAATTATAAAAGGAAGCCTAGTGCTTGTAATCTGATCATTCAGAGATAACTACTACACACTCACATCCGTACGTATTTTTTTGCCTGTTTTTTAGGCAACTTTTTTCATTTATAAGTATAAATGAATATTTTCCTATGTAAACAAATGGTCTTTCACAATGATTTTTATGACTAATACAGTTAAATCCGTGAACCATCTAGAATTTATTCTGGTGTTACACGTGAGGTATGGTTTCAAGTTTTTTCCAGATACCCAGCTGTCTCAACGTTACTAAGTAAGTAAACCAGTTTACCGACACAGATTTGAATTTTCATCATTACTATGTTTTATATTTCCCTATATATTTTATTCAGTTCCATTGCTCTATTCATGTATCAGTAGCCACAGTGTTTTAATTATTAAAGCTTTATATTTTGATACCTAGTAGGGCTAGTACTCCTGCATTCTACTTTTTCAGAATGTTTTTGACTGTTATTATTCTTTTTTTTAACACTGAATTAGATTGACAGTTTCCAAAAACAAAACCAAAAAATCTTCCTGATTTTTTTATTGACATCATGTTAAATTTGTAAAGTATCCAAGAACATGTGCTTTTCCATTTGTTCAAGTCTTATTTTATGTCTCTCAGCAATGTTTTATGATTTTCTTCATACAGATCTTACATATTTCTTGTTAGGTTTATTGCTAGATATTTTATCTTATGGATTGCTGTTGTCTATGGTATCTTTTCTTCCGTTGATTATTCTTGTTGGAATATGTGAAGACTGTTGGTTTCTGTGTATTATGTTAATGTTGCATCTAGTAACCTTACTGAATTCTCTTACTGTTTTTAATGGTTGTTCCAGTGGTAATCTTGGACTTTATCTAATACTACTTTGGGTTTAACTTAGATATGTCTTATCACTTTTTTACCTCTTCTTTCTTTTATTTAATGGGTTGCCTTGGACCTCTGGGGTTAAGTAATAATGGTGATCCTTGCCTTTTTCCTGACTTTACTGGCCATGATTCTAGAGGTTCATCATTAGTCATGATTCTATTTTGGGCTTAAGCTATTTATGTTGTACCATTTGAGGAGGTATTAATCTATTTCTATTTTATAAAGAGTTTTTTAATCAAAAAAATGATGACTGTTTTCAAGTGTCTTCTCTGCATTTATGGATGTTACCTCACTGAGAAGGTGACATTGAGTACAAACCTGAGGGAAGTAATGGAGTGAGTCATGTGAATACTTGGGGAGAAAAGCATTCCAGACAGAGAGAACGACGAGTGTAAAAGCCCTGAATTAGAAGTGTGCCTGGTATATTTGAGGAAGAGCAGTGAAGCCCTGTATGGCTGGGGCGGTTTCAGCCTGGATAAGAGGAATGTAACCTGGGGCCAGAGAGGCAACAGGGGCTAGAGTGTAGAGGGCCTGGTTTTGCCTTTTACTTGGAATGAGTTAGGGAGCTGTGGAGGGTTTTAAGCAGAGGATGGACAGACAGGAGCCAACTTTAATAGGCTCTCTTTGGCAGACATGTTGATGAGAAATGCAGGGGGAGGGCAAGGGTACAAAAGGGAGACTAGTTAGGAGGCTGCTGTGACCTTGAGGCAAGAGATAGTATAACTTGGATTAAGGTGGTAACAGGGGCCGTTGTGGGGAAAAATAATCAGATTCTGATCACTTTTAAGTAATGCCAACAGGATTTGCTGACTGATAGGATGAGGAGGGTGAGAAAAGTCAAGCTATGTCTGGCATTTTTGTCCAGGAGAGTTGCCATTTACTAAGATAGGAAAGAGTGGTGTTTTAAACATGACAAGTTTGAGATGTCTACTCAGTGTTCAGCTGGAGCTGTTGAGCTTACAGTCTTAGTCTGGAGCTGAGGAGAGAGGCCTGAGCTAGACTATAAATGTTGGAGGTGTCAGTTGTTATGCTGATTACTTCTTCCATAACCTTAGTTATTTCTATCGATTTGATTTGATGTGGAAAGAGAGGAAAATTAATATTTTTTACTGCCAATATTTTGTCCTTTTCTTTTTATCATTTGTAGTTCTTAATGAATGTTGATGGCATGTTATTTGGTATATAGGCATTCATTATAGTTTGCCCATAATGCTTTTTTTTTTTTTGGCTTAAATCCTTTTATATCAGATACAAAGGCCACATCCCCTGTTTTCCTTTTGTTTGCATTTGCCCCTAATACCTTTGTCTATCTTACTCTTTTCAACCTTTCTAAATACTTTGTTTTAGGTGTTTTGATTTCTTTTTAATAGATGAGTTAAACTCATTTAAATGTAGTTATAGTTATGTTTGACCTGAATGCTGTCGTATTATATTTTTCATTATGTATATTTATATTGAAATACCTCAATATATAATTTATTTGCTTTGTGAGTATTTCTGGCATTTAGTAAGGGTTGTATTTTGGGTCTAGTGGTTACCTTTATAACTGGCTCAAAATATAATTATAACTGCCCCTCCCCCATTTTTTTAATCCTTAATATCTGATAACTTAAAACATATATCTCAGTGTTGACTATTCCTTATCAATTTTCCCTGGTACTTTCAAATTTAAGTCTTGGGGGATGAGGGGCTGTTCCAGAATTATATTTTCAGATATTTATTCTTTTTCATCATTTTGGGTTTCTTCTTCAATCTGTTATTTATTTGCTTATTTGGGAGTATAAAAGTGTAAGCCTCTTGAAGTCTGAGGCCTTGATGATCTTGTTTACCACCATATCTGCAATACCTAAAATACAGTGTCTAGCAATAGTAGGTGTTCAGTACATGTGCAGGAATGAATGAATGAATGAATGGTAACCAATTTAACTGGCTGATGCCATGCCTCTTGATGTGTTTGTACAGTAGGTCTTCCTCTAATTGACAGCCTGATTCGTGTCTTACAAAATATGAAACATTGTCAGAAGAAACCAGAGAACTCAGCAGAGTCTAACACAGAAGAAACTAAAAAGTCTGATTTAACCCAGGGTGACTTCCACTTGAAAATCTTGAAGGATATTTCATGTGAACTTCTGTCTAATATTTTCCAAGTTTTAACAAAGGTAGGAAAGAAGTACTAATGCTTTCTTCAGTAAAAGAAAGTATGGATTGCTTACTGCTCCAAATTTTATTATTAGTGTTTTTATTTTTTAATTTTACATAAATTTGGGAAAATAGAGAAAGAAAAAACTTATCATAAGTTTATACTCTTAAACTAACAGCTGATGTAGTTTGGTATATTTATTTTTGTGTTTTTCATATACTTATCACCAGTATATACAATTTTTGGAGGCTGCTCTTTTCATGTAACATTACAAGCACTTTTCCTGACTCCTGATCAATACACTGAAAGATTTTTCACTGAGAGCCAGTTTGTTTAATACCCAATTTGCCAAAAAATCAATTTTCAAAATTTACTGTAAACTTGTTATAAGGAGTATTCTTCCTGAATATGTGCAGGATTATTAACGTATTCTTTCTTCGAGCATATTCTTTCTATCCATATATTTTAGGAAAAATATATTTATGAATACAACTATGAAGAATATATTCATATTCATTGACTTTTTTAAGAAGAATATTCCTTAAAACAAGCTTCAGTTATTCTGGTGATTTGTATTTTTGGTGAATTATCTTGCTTCCCTTCTCCTGATTTGGGATTATTACCTTAGCCTAGGTTTTCAGAAGTTAGATTGCTGGTTTCGACATGATAAATGTGAAGCTGACTGAGGCATAAATGGCTACATATTGCCAGAATGCTTTTGACATGTGAAAATATTGGTTTTACTTGATCCTTATTATTGTATATTATAATTTTTATATCAAGTAAAATTCAACAGGTGATAAATTGTGCCTTGTTTTTTTTATTTAATTTTTTGATGTTTTATTTATTTATTTTTGGCTGTGTTGGGTCTTCGTTGCTGCGTGTGGGCTTCCTCTAGCTTCAGCAAGTGGGGGCTACTCTTTGTTGAGGTGCGTGGGCTTCTCATTGCGGTGGCTTTTTTTGTTGCGGAGCACAGGCTCTAGGCGTGTGGGCTTCAGTAGTTGTGGCACGCGGGCTCAGTAGTTGCTCATGGGCTCTAGAGTGCAGGTTTAGTAGTTGTGGCACACGGCCTTAGTTGCTCCACGGCATGTGGGACCTTCCTGGACCAGGGCTTGAACCCGTGTCCCCTGCATTGGCAGGTGGATTCTTAGCCACTGCGCCACCAGGGAAGCCCCAAATTGTGCCTTATTTTGATTTGCATTTTTATTATTAGTGAGATTGAATATGTTTCCATATATTTGTATATTATTTGTGTTTCCTGCTTTATAAACTTACCCATTTTGATTGTTTATATGAATTCCTTGGGTAATTCTATATCTGTATCTTTTGCATATTCATTGCAAGTATTTTTCCCATTGCTTGTTGTTGCTTTTGTTGTTTTGGAGGGAGGGATGTAGATGTTTCTTAATATTTATGTGGTAGGAATATAGGTGGAAAGTGGGCTGAGAATAAACCAGAGATATGTCTTGAAAATTCTGATATGCCACTTATTGGAATTTGGACTTAATCTTGAGGAAACTGAGGAGCTACTAGAGATTTTTTTTAAGCATCAAGTGATGTGATCTGTTTAGAAAGATTACTCCAAAAGCAATGGAGAGAGAGGATTAGAGCGAGTTGAGGCTAGAAGTCAGGAGACCAACCAACAGGCTCGTGTGGCTGGTGATCTTCAAGAATAATCTGAAGAAGAATGAAAGCTTAGACAGTGGAAGAGTGGATGGAGAGGAGGAGTGGGATGAGAGAGATTTAGTAGAGTAGAATTAAACACTTAGGGGGAGCGGCTAGCAGCAGAGGAGGAAGTCTTGGCTGTACCCCACATTTTTGGTTTGTGCAGCAGGCTGGGTGGCTGGTGGTGCCTTCACCAAAATAAGGGCTGCAGTGGAGCACATGTTGGGGTTACACAAGGAGGAATGATGGTGGGTTTAGTTTGGGACATTTGAAACTCATGTAGGATCAGTAGGGAATTGTAAATACTGGTTTGTATTTACTCACTAGGTATAGCTTTAGAAATTTTCCTTTTTGACATCACATCTTTTTGTTTGTTTGTTTTAGGAGACTGTAGCTCAGGGACTAAAGGAGGGCCAGTTAAGCAAACGGAAGTGTTCCTGTGCATTTGAAAACCTTCTTCCTCTCTATAACCCTGTGGTGAGTATGAGTAAATGTATAGGTGGCTGAGTTTCAGGAGATTACTGAGTAAAATGTTTTAAGTAAGCACTTGATCTTTGAGGGCTTTGTCAAAAAAGATAGTGTGTATAATGCGCATGACTTAATGCCTTTGTCAGGTAGATGACTGTTGGATGATTCGTGGCACTAGCCTGAGTAACAGTTTAAATTTTAAGAGAAAGGAATCAACACTGAATTTATAGTACCCCTTTGTGTTATAGCATATATATTAACCAAAAATAAGATTCTTAGGTAGGTACAGTCAGTAGGTTTTTATGGTCCTTCAGATTACATTGCATTTGCTACCATTAGAGGCAATTTCAAAATAACTTTTCTTAGGAAAATGAAGTATGGGGGTGGGTTGAATGAGGGGGTGGGTCACCAAGGAGGATGATAATACAACTCGGGTAATGGACCCTCAAGGGGAACCAGTAGGAGGATAAATACTACTTTAAAAGAAAACAAATGGAAAGGGCTAGTCATTTCCTTGAGGTTTCAGAGACCATCCAGGAAGTACTATTATTGTCATCTGACAAGCTGTCCACATTTCTTTTCCATTGGACTGTTTAGAAAACATAGGTAGAGCATTTTTACAGACAATAGTCAGTATCTTAAAACATCTTTTCCTCTACTTATGTTTATTTGGTTCTTTTGTTTGACTCACAGGTAGAAGACTTCCTCAAAATCCTACGTGAAGTTGATAAGACCCTTGCTGGCAACCTGGAGGAAAGCTTCCCAAGTTTGAAGGTTCAGACTTAAAAACTATTGGAATTCCTCTGCTGAAGAAATGAACTCTATTTTCCTTGCTGAC
Source organism: Aethalodelphis obliquidens (assembly GCF_003676395.1). Taxonomy (NCBI): domain Eukaryota; kingdom Metazoa; phylum Chordata; class Mammalia; order Artiodactyla; family Delphinidae; genus Aethalodelphis; species Aethalodelphis obliquidens. The sequence continues at coordinate 27,550,721 of NW_020837958.1, forward strand.
AGTTGAAATTGACAAACAGGAAATATTAGACCATAATTGTTCGGTATTATACTCATGCCCTTCTCCTCCAGCATTTTTGTTTGGCATTGGAATCCAGTTTCACTACCATCAAACATCATGTCCCCCCACCCCGCTTCTTTTTTGTATTGGTTGTGCAGTGTTTTGTCTTCTTCAGGTAAAGAAGACAAAATGCAAGCTTATCATTGAGGTTCTTTTTTTAATATTTGAGGGGTTGGTGAGGATTTTCTTTGTAACTCTTAATTTGATTTTTTAATTTGATTTTTTTGAAAGTATCCCTGCTGAAAAGAATTGAACTATAAAATTAAAATCGTACCGATTAAACTCTAATTGGTAGGTTTACTTTACGTGTATTTGTATGTCTTTGGTGATGACCTTATCCACAGGTTGAACGTGACTTTAATGTGAGCTTTCAAAGGCACCGATGAAATCACTCCTACCTGCTAGCCAGTGCTAAAAATTCCACTCTTGTTATCTCTTGAAGCTTAAGGTTAAGATGCAAATAACCCCATAAGAGTAACACTCCAAGTTATTGTCATGTTTACCTCAGTGCATAAATTCACATTCTGTTTTCCTGAGAGCACATTTTAAAAGGGGGAGCACAAGGATCTTGAGTTTCTGAGCAAGAGTGCCTCGCAGAGTGGGTAAGTTACAGAGGGAGAAAAAAGGATACATCATGGGGAGGCTAGGGATGTCCAGGTTATTTTCTACTTCCCACTTCTGTCTTGAACCTGCCTTATTTACTTGTTACTTCTTACTATTGTAACATTATGAGGTGGTACATATTTTCATAGTACTTTGATATGTTTGAAAACTTCCTAAATCTATGAATTATAATAAATACTTTTTTTAAAAAAGTGAGCAGTATTAAAATTTTTTTAATGCTACACGGTTTGAAGAATTTACCAAAATATTTTAGTGTTTGCATCAGCTACAGTGATATTTTAAAATGGTGCTTTCTCCAGAAGCAGAAATATGAAATTTGGAATTTTATGTACAAATGAAATTGAAACTTATTCTTCCCCCATACTTTTTTGCAGAGGAGGGAAGAAATTACAAGAGGAAATTCAGTGAGCATTTGTTAAATGTGTCAATCTATTTCTAATTAAATTTGAGTTTGATTTTTGAGGTATTTAAACCACTTAAGACAGACACAGAAGATATGTTTTCTCTCTGCCTTTTTTTAAATTCCCTGCAGTTAATGGGATATAGCTAAATTGTTCTCTTGGCTGATCCGACTTTCAAGATCAAAAGACGTTTTCCACTCTCTCTCGAACATTTCTCTTGCCTTGCTTTGAATTAGTTCCCCTGAATAACTTTGGCATGTAAGTGGAAAAAAGTTTGAAAACCATTTCTCTTGTATACTTCTTAAATGAAGCATATGTAGAAACCAACCATAGACATTAAGAAGCAACCTGTGTTTAGGGTTCAGAAAATCTTAAGTGCATGAACTGTTGAACAACATTTTCTATGCTGCAGGACTGGGTTATAGTGATGCTGGTTCTGACAGTTAACTGTGAATTTGAATAAATTGAAGAAAAAGAATATTGGGGTTATAGATTATCTTGCCTGTTTTAAATAGTATTTTTTAAAAAGCTCATCAATATCCTTTTTTAGAAAAAAATAGATCTATATTAATTTAGAACTCATCTCTGTATTCTCCTTGAGAATATGTTGTTGTTTTACCACTTTGCAACTCCTCTTCTCTGCTCCTGGCAAAAGTTTTAAGAAGGAAAAAATAGGTAAACACCCCTCTTGAATTAGTCCATATCAGTATTTTTATTTTTATTGCTGGGATGAGATTTAATCTGAGAACCATTATTAAAAGTTATATATTTATAGTGAAGTGGTATGATGTCTTGAATTTTCTTCAGAGTAGTCTGGGATGAGGGGAAGGAAGTGGGTTAAGGGAGTAGATGAAACAAGATTGGCCATGAATTGGAATTGCTGAAGGTGGGTTATGATGGCATGGGGATCCGTTATACTATTCTATGTTTGTATATGTTTGAGGTTTCCTATTAATGTTTTTTAAAAACAAGTAAACCATACACATAATTTTAAACCTGAATTTAATTACAAATGATGCTTGTTTCTTTTATGTCTAAGTAAAACTCACACTATTGTATTAGCATTAAATACTATTGAATTCAGCACAGTTGAAACCACAAATACTTGATAGAAAAGATTATCATCAATATATAACCAATTATGTAAAATTTATTATCTTCACTGTTTTAACTGACTTGACAATGAGACTTTTTTTTAAAAAAAGTGAATGAGGGTTTTTTGTGTTTGTTTTTTTAATTAATTTATTTATTTAATTTTGGCTGTGTTGGGTCTTTGTTTCTGTGCGAGGGCTTTCTCTAGTTGTGGCGAGCGGGGACCACTCTTCATCGCGGTGCGCAGGCCTTTCACTGTCGTGGCCTTTCTTGTTGTGGAGCACAGGCTCCAGACGCGCAGGCTCAGTAGTTGTGGCTCACGAGCCCAGTTGCTCCGCGGCATGTGGGATCCTCCCAGACCAGGGCTCGAACTCGTGTCCCCTGCACCAGCAGGCAGACTCTCAACCACTGCACCACCAGGGAAGCCCCGACAATGAGACTTTTATCATGAGGAATGTGAGTGACTATTAACCAGTCAGGAACTGAGGTCATATATGTCTTAGCACCACAGTGGGGTACTTTTACTAACAAAAGTTCTTTTTTTAAAGTATTTATTTATGGCTGTGTTGGGTCTTTGTTACTGTGCACGGGCTCTCTCTAGTCTAGCCCTCTCTTTGTGTTGAATGGGGGCTACTTTTCATTGCGGTGCTAGGTACTCTCATTATGGTGGCTTCTCTCGCTGTGGAACATGGGCTCTAGAGTGCAGGCTCAGTAGTTGTGGCACACAGGCTTAGTTGCTCTGTGGCATGTGGGATCTTCCCGGACCAGGGCTCGAACCTGTGTCCCCTCCATTGGCAGGCGGATTCTTAACCACTGCGCCACCAGGGAAGTCCCACTAACAAAAGTTCTTATTGGTGATCTTTAATGGTATATTTTGTGGGTAGAGGAGACTAAGAGAGAGAAGCAGAATCATAGAATTTTAGAGATGGACAGATTATTAGACACTCCCTATGTCAAGTGCTTATTCATTGGGCTAGTCAAGCCTACAAGAGACTGGGTCAGTGTAGTTCTGACGGCCAGGCCAGACCTAAAGCAGCAGCCCAAGATATCAGATTAAGACTAGAAGCAAGAGGAGACCTTGTGGTGGATGCTTCCAGCCTTCCATTCTACCTCATGGTTTTTGTTTGTCAGCCAGACTGCTCTGTATCTCTGTGTAGAATTCAAAGCCTGCGTTGCTAAAATATGATGTACCTTAGGTTGATATGCATAAAATCAAACTTGCATAAATCAAATTTTGTGCAAGTCAGGGAGCATCTATAATATAAAAGCTGAAGAGCCTCCATAGGTTTCTAGTTAGTTTTCAAGGCCAAAGATTTTATTAGGCTACTCCTAATATCATAATTATTGTGCCCATGTGACTGCCCTTTTTTAACAGCTGTGTTTTCCTTAGAAGTCTAGGCCTGCAAGACTTAACCTAATTTTGGGAATTCCCTGGTGGTTCAGTGGTCAGGACTTGGTACTTTCACTGCTGTGGCCCAGATCCCTGGTCGGGGAAATAAGATCCTGCAATCTGCATGGCGCGGCCAAAAAAAAAAGACTTAACATAATTTAGCAGCATCATGGAGTAGGCCATTCTCATTTTACTCTAATTTTCCATGCTTCAGGGCCCTGGCCAGAAACAAAGTTCTGGGAAGGGGCCATGCCACACTGAAACCAGACCTGAAAGGGAGAGGATCTGTACATCAGGTAGTTGTGGGTCACTGACCAGCCTGTGGATTGGCTGTTTTGTGCTAAGTGTGCACTCCTAATACAGTCAAGTAAAGTGGATATTAAAATGAGTGTGATACAAAGTTTGTATGAGGATACAGAACGATGTAGTAGACACCAGACCTACATGCTTGGTAGAAGTAGCCACCATTTATTGAGAGTTTAGTGTGTGCCAGGCACTCTATAATATCTTTACATATATTTTCTTATTTAACTCTGAAACAATCTCAAAAGGTAATTGTTTCCATTTTACAGATAGGGAAATGAAGATTCAGAGTGACTAAGTAACTTGGCCAAAGTTATATAGACAGTAAGTAGTTGACCCAGGGTTTGAATCCAGGCTGCCTGACCCTAAAACATTTTCTTTTAACCACTGTATTATGCTTGCATCCTGTAGGTAGACATGGACCAGATCATGAAGGGTCATCATATGTATCCTGTGGGGTAGACATCTGGGATATCTGCTTATCCATGCCCCCTTCTCTGAAAATTGTCCCTGACCTACCTGCATTTTTCGTCCGGTTACAGTTTATGGTTGATTCCTGATCCAAGCTGGGCAAATCACACTGGTTCAGGAACATTGGACTCTAAAGATCATGTGACTTGCAAGGCTGAAGACCCTATTTGGGGGCAGCCAGTCCTGTTTATTGTCTACTGTGTACCGAGTATTGTTCTAAATACTAGGAAGACAGCAGCCAACTAAACAGACAGGATTTGCATACTGGAAATATTGTAGTGGACAAAGACAAGAATCTTGCCAAATGGAGCTTGCATTCTAAAGTCTCTGCAGAGTAACAGGGGAAGAATCTGGTCTGCATAGAACAGAGGAGGTCATGCAGCTTATAGCAGATTAGATCATTGTTCTCAGTTCTTCACCTCTGTGTATCTATTCTCTTGCCATGGCTTCTTGGTGAATGGAGTATACTTCCCCGTCCTTTGATTTTGAGCTCGGCAAAGTCATTTTGCTTTGGCTAATGGAATGTTAGTGAAGTTGATGTAAGCAGTGTCTCAGTATGCCAGTCTTTTTAGAGGCTGAATAGTATTCCACTGTATGTATATGCTACATTTTCTTCATCTGTCAGTGGGCATTTAGGTTGCCTCTGTGTCCTGGCTTTGTGAAGAATGCTGCAATTAACATGAGAGTGAAGATAACCTCTTTGAGATCCTGATTTCAGTTCCTTTGGTTAGATACCCAGAAGTGAGATTGCTGAAGCATAAGTAACTTAGCTAAGAGAATAGTTAATTCATCCCCCACCCCCCAACTCTTCTCCTAAAATAATGATTTTTTTCCATCTTTGTCAGGATAAGACTGATCTGGAGCACAGTAACCCTGATTGACTTGTCCCAATATTATTGAGATGTCACTTTCTGTTTGCAAACAGTGTAAACTCTCCATTTGTGCAGCATTCTGACTAGGTATGACTAGGTTTTATTTTTCATTTTTTGAGGAACCTCCATACTGTTTTCCATAGTGGCTGCACCAGTTTACGTTCTCACCAACAGTGTACAAGGGTTCCTTTTTCTCCACATCCTCACTAACCCTTATGTTTTGTTACTAACACTTGTATAATAGCCACCCTAACTAGTGTGAAGTGATATCTCATTTTGGTTTTGATTTGCATTTCCCTGATGATTAATGATGTTGAGTACCTTTTCATATTCCTGTCGGCCATTTATACGTCTTCTTTGGAGAAACGTCTATTCAATTCCTTTGTCAAATTTTTAATCAGGTTATTTGTGGGGGTTTTTTCTAGTGAGTTGCAGGATTTCCCTATTTGAATATTAATTCTTTCTCAGATATATGGTTTGGAAATATTTTTTTCCCATTCCGTAGGTTGCCTTTTTATTTTGTTGATTGTTTCCTTTGCTGTGCAGAAGATTTTTAGTTTGATGTAGTCCCACTTGCCTATTTTAGCCTGTGCTCTTGGTGTCATATCTAAGAAATGATTGGTAAGACCACGGTCAAGAAGCTTTCCTCCATGTTTTCTTCTCAGAGTTTTTACAGTCTAGGTTTTACATTTATGTTTTTATCCATTTTGAGTTAATTTTTGTGTATGATGTAAGAGAAAGGTTCATTTTCATTCTTATACACATGGATATCCAGTTTTCCCCAATGCCACTGACTGAAGAGACTATCCTTCCCCCACGGTATATTCTTGACACCTTTGTCAAAGACTGGTTGTATGTGTATGGGTTTACTTCTGGGCTCTCTATTCTGTTCCATTGGTCTATATGTCTGTTTTTAAAACAATCCCACTTACAATAGCATCAAAAAGAATAAAATACTTAGGAATAAGCTTAACTAAGGAGGTGAAAGACTTGTACACTAAAGACTTATAAAACACTGACGAAAGAAATTAAGGCAAACACAAATGGAATGACATCCATGATCATGAATCGTAGGAATTAATATTGTTAAATTGGCCATACTACCCAAAGTAATCTACAGATTCGGTGCAATCCCTATCAAAATCCCAAAGATAGTTTTTTACAGAAATAGAAAAAAAAATCCTAAAATTTGTATGGAACCATAAAAGACTCCAGCCAAAGCGATTTTGAGCAAAAAGAACAAAGCTGGACGCATCGCACTTATGATTTCAAAATATATTACAAAGCTTTTTAGGTTTTCTTGAATGAGGTCTGAAAAGTCTCAAAAATCTGAAAATTCTACAACCACATTTATTTTGCACTAGAGATAAATTAAGTGAAATACACCATATTTGATACTTCATTGTAAATGTGATTTGTACTAGAACATCAAGTACAAATCATATCAACATCTCTAGCTGCAGTCTTACTGTATGCCTCTTGCTGCCTCTAAATACTTTCCCTGTGCAATGGTTTTAAATTAACTTTTAAACACCAGCTTCCTGTGTTCCACTGCTAAGGCTACAGCATATATTTATAAAAACATTTCTGCTCACTAGGACGCCTAGTTAATTACATACTGATCTTGTATCAACACTGGGCTTGTTGACCTGCAGGCTGTTTAGAAGTTGAAGCCTTAGGAGACCATCTGCCAATCTCTGCCATTGGAAGTGCTTTTCTCTATTACTGTAATGAAATCACTAAAATCATTTCCTGTTTCCAGTCCTTGTTCAGATCTTCTATCTATTGTCAATAAGAGGATATTAAAATACTCAGGAAAGTCCACATGTCCTTTTCATTCCTAGTCTACAATGTAGCAAGTGTCTTTGTGTTTTAGTATTGGAAATAATAAATAATGACGTCAAGTCTTTTGTAATAAAAGAGAGCCTTATTAAACTCTAGCTGCTTTTCCTTTGACATCACGGGATCTGTTTATAATTACTTTTCTGGGTTTTCCCCCTTACCATTCAGGGTTTATATGATTACATGAGAAATTGAAGCATTTGGGGGAATAGTCCCTTCACAGAACTGACAATTTCCTGCTCAGGCCCATTGTGCATGCAAACTCCAACAACCAGATAGTGAGAAGAAAGGACAAGGAGGCTTTCTGTATTCTGGAGGAGTTTGACTTCCTGAAGTATGGGCTTGCTTCCACGAAGGAGTGTATGTTGAAAGCAAGGTGTGTGGGTTGGTGGGGAACTGGTATTGATCATAGTCCACAGTTCAAGGGAGTGCATATTAAAAGTCACTCAGTCGAGGTAGGATCATGTAGTTTTGTTTTGAGTGGCTCCTACTGACCCCATACCATTTGAGGAATTTGGCATCTTTGGAAATTAACTCTCCTAGGAACTGTATTTGGGAAGGCTGGTGGCATTTGTAAACCTATGAGTGTGCTTTTTTCACAATGCAACTGGTGTTACCCAGGAACAAGCAGTCACATGGCCAGTCAGCAAGCACTTCTACTGGAGCAAACTTATGTCCTTTAACTTCTCCATCACAGAGAAGCCTGTATTCTGTCACCACTGGTAGGAAAATTAAAAAATCTGCTGATGTTGTGGACCCTGGAACAAAGTCCCCAAATTGAATTCTCTAATTTCTTTTTACGTTTGGACAAAGCAGGTACCTGTCCTGTGTGTCCTAAGTAACTTATAGAAGTTACTTTAATTTTTATGATTATAGTATTCAATATTTAAAGCAGTTTGGAGACTTCCTGCGCCAAATGCACCCCTTTGCTTGTTGCCCACGTCAAGTGATATCTGAATGGTCTTTAAAAATCCAAATTTCACATTTTTGGATGAGTCTTGAGTGATCTGAAAATCTTAGTAGACTTTTCTCTTTCTTTTCTATTTGGACATGTTTTAATGTGGTTTTGCAATTTCTTTAGGGCAGTTGCTGGAAAACACACAGTTTTCCAGAACAACTCACAAAGCACTCAAGGATTATTTTATCTTTTTAGGAAGTTGCCACAGATTGTGCCCTGAGCACTTAAACGGCCCAAAGGAAACCAGGAGGATCATGCTGCAGAAGCCCTTTGGAGGAACGTGCCAGCTGCTCCGTAGCCACGAGTTGGCTCTCCTTTGATGGAGAGATTAATAGTTTCCATAATCATATCATCCTGGTTGCTCTGTGCCCAGAGTTTACTCAGACTTGAAAGAAATGGAAATTAATTGAAAAGGAAAAACAAATTCTTCCTCTCTTGCCTCCCCTCCAAACCTCTCATCTGGAAAAGTGATGAGAAAAAGTTTCAAGGGTTTGTAGCCAGTGGGAGCTGAGATATTTATTTTCTTTTGCAATTCTGGATATAAAGGACCAGAAGAAAACAATTGGACAGTGGGGAGGAGGCAGGTATGGGAAGAGAGTCTAACGCCTAAAGGCCTAAATAATTCCAAACAGAACAGAAACACTGGGCATTGGAAGCAGGATACACACAGAGGGTTGTCTGTGAAGCCATGAGCATCTGCTCCTGGAAATAAATGGAGAGGGAGCAGAAAGGTTGTTTTTTTAGCTGCTGTGATTGTCATCAGATGAATTGAGTTGGTCTAGTGATTTTTAAAAAATTTTTATTAATTTTATTTTTTGCTATGTTGGGTCTTGTTGCTGCGCGTGGGCTTTTCTCTGGTTGCAGCGAGCTGGGGCTACTCATTGCGGTGGCTTCTCTTGTTGCGGAGCATGGGCTCTAGGCGCCCGGGCTTCAGTAGTTGTGGCACGTGGGCTCAGTAGTTGTGGCTCACAGGCTCTAGAGCGCAGGTTCAGTAGTTTTGGTGCACGGGCTTAGTTGCTCCGCAGCATGTGGGATCTTCCCAGACTGGGGCTCGACCCGTGTGCCCTGCCTTGGCAGGCGGATTCTTAACCACTGCGCCACCAGGGAAGCCCTGGTCTAGTGATTTTTATCTGTGTCTACTTCTACCACAGAGGAGCTGCCATGACTTTATTTGCCACCTCCTGAGTTTGGGAAATACTTACCTTTGGTTAAAATCTGTTTCTTTTCTGGCTCTGAAATTTGAGCTCAATTCTTTTTACCCTGTACCATCACTCTGGACCAGTTCTCTCACCCTACGTGCTCATGTTGATTTCTGTTAACATTGCTGTTGAGCCTTGAAGTAATTTAGTGGCAGAGAATTTAGTCTTCTGTGAGAGAAAATGGATGTTCATAAAACACAGGTCTCTTTTCACATCTTTACTCAGGGATAAACATCCAGTATATGATCAGTAAGTGCTTTGTTGGAGTTTACTGAACCAGTAAGAGAGAAACTGAATTGTGGATGAACACTTCTCATTCATTCATGCCCTGTCATGTTGTAATGTGTTGAACTTGCCATGTGTTAAGCACTGTGCTCAGTGGGACTAAAAAGTTGACAATCCAAGACAGGAGGAAAACAGAGCTAGTTAATAGACGTTTATTCCATTAATTTCCAAAAGTCAGAGTCCATGTCACTTCTCCTGAAATGATATATTTTCACTTCTCCAAGTTACATGCTAGTCAGAGATTTGGGGCTCTCTTGAGACTTACATAACTATAAGAGGTGTATAGGTCCCTCTTTGGGTAGATAGCTCCTTGCAGTTAAATGCAGGCCCAACAGCAAGCTCCCTTCCACTGTTGCCCATCCCCCGTGACGATTAAGGACATCAGATAAATGCTTGTCCCCACTCTTCTTATGGGACCTTGTAAGGAAAGCATCTCCAGCTGAGGGCTTGGCTACATCCCACCTGCAGAGGGAGGCTCTGAGAGCAAGTGGAGATGCTAACAGGCCTGCTGTAGCAGAACATGGTGATGCCACAGCAGAGACTGGAGTGAGGGGAGGCCCTGGTCCAGGAGGCTGGAGGAATGATGTGTATGTAGGAGACTCAAGGGTTTGTTGCCAGTGGGAGCTGAGATGAGGCCAAGTCTCTCAGGGAGCACTATGGAGCCTGACCCAAGCCCAAAGAGACAAAATCCTGAATTTACAGAAGCTGTAGGACACAACCTCAAATGATGGTGAAGCACAAGCACTCCAGAAGCTAAGAGGTCAGAGTTGGAAAGAACAGAATCTTCACATCCACCATGAGGTCTCAGCTACACCCCTCCTCTCCACACCTGGACAACATCTTAGGAGGCAGTTTGTAAGACACCCAGCCTTTAAAATTTTTTTTTTTAGTGAAAGATTGCACAGTCTTGAAGGGCCTATTTAAATTATTGGACCAGAGTGAATTTAAACAGAATTGGATCTCTGGTTTTTTAATTTTCCTGCTACTAACAGATGGGGATCCACAGAAATATCAGATTTGTTATGGTAACAAAATGAAGTTGTTACTTTTTCTCTCCACATCTGAGTAACCGTGTGAGTTGAATTTTTTTTTTTAAGGTCAAATATAATTTTAGTTAAACCTGAATTTATTATAAGATACCTTCTTTTTTTTGAATTTTATTTTTTTGTACAGCAGTTCTTATTAGTTATCTATTTTATACATATTAGTGTGTATATGTCAATCCTAATCTCCCAATTCATCCCACAGTGTGAGTTGAATTTTGAGACCCTGTAACATGGGGAAAGAGTCAGAAGAGATGAAGTTGCCAAAGTTTTAGCAGGTAAGTGAGAATCCTTACAGATTGCTTTTGAAATTTCTATAGTCAGATATACTCAGTATTTCTCCACATAGATTCATTTCCAAGAAAACAAAGAGGACAATAGATGAAAAAGATATTTCATTACATTTCAGGAGGCCTGCTTTTGTATCTAGAATCCATAGGGACCACCTAATATATATGGTGGAGCCATGAAGGATCTTTATCTTGGGGTTAAAACCAGTGTTTCTTTAAAAGCTGACACATCTAAAGGAAAAGAAAAACTGGAGAATTCCAGATCTAGTGTACAACCAGTCTCCTCTGTGAAACAGGAGAGGCTGCCTATGTAGTGTTCATTGATACATTCAGCAAGCATTTAGCGATCGCCAGCTACATGTCAGGCACAATGCCAAGTGCTGGGGATACAGTGCTTGGAATGTGGCAGTTGTTCCACAAATGTTAAATAAGTGAATGAAAACTATGCTCCATTTCCAGAGGCAGCCTTACCTGAAGCTAATAAAGCTTAAACTTAAAGCAGTGGTTCCCAAACTTTGATGCACATAGGAATCACCTAGGGATCTTTAAATCTTTAAAAAAAAACACTGATGCCCGGCTCTCACCTCCAGACATTCCGATTGGTATGGGGTGCACACTGGGCATCAGGATGTTTAAAGCTTCCCAAGTGGTTCTCATGAAGAGCAAAGTTCGGGGACCACTGGTTTAAGGACCCCTCACTTGTTTAGGCCTCTTCCAAGACTGTTGTATTGAATGGATTTCAAGGTTAGTGCAAAGATTGAGACTTCATAGCATTTCCAGTGCAAGGCCTTTTCAAGCAACACACTGGTCTTTTTACTGTGTCCCTGGAATTCTGTACGTCACCATCCCCCCTACCTTTCTTGGAGGAGTTGCCTGGTGACGCTTATATGAAGCTGATTTAAAGCTCTACAAAATTTATTCAATGACTTTATTACAGAGGCAAACAATAACCATGTCTGCTGCACATGTGGGCCAGCTGGCAGAGAGGAGGGCCACGTGTGGAACTTCCTCTTCTTTGCCTTTGTCCAGGTGCACACCTGGGAGTGTGTCTCCATGACTCTCAATAGGGTGAGCACGACCACAGTCTGTAGAGGAAGGAGTGGAGCAGCTCGCTGTGCAGGAGCTGATGAGAGAGAGGCTCTCAGTGGTGTTTTGAAGTGGCTTTGAACTTGCTAAGTGGCTGTGTGACCTGTATTTACCCATATCATCCACGGAGTACAAAGGCTGCTCGGGGTTCTCCGAGGCTTCCTTTTCCTGGCCATGCTTTGGTGTGAGTCCTCTTGGCCTCTTCTGTGTATCAAACACCTACTTAGCAGGTCACATCCAAGTTATTAATGCATCTGATTATCCAGTGGCTTTGTTGCCCTCTGAGGAAAATGTTATGTAACACATAAACCAGAGCCCCCGGTGATGACTAAAGGTAGATTAAGGGCATGGCTGCCCCTCTCTCTCTAGGGAAGGACTGGGACTTTTTGGATTAACTTCTGTCGTAATAGAGTCTATAAAGTCTTCTAATATCTGGCACCTAAGAAAATGTGCCCCCAACTAACCTCTTCTGGGGTGGGGTCTGGGGTATTAATGCCATGTAGATAGGATTTTTCTCTGTCTCCTTTCTGACTCTGTGGAACTCCAGGAGTGGCATTCCTTGTCTGTCTGAATGATATACCTTCCTCTCTTGACTCTTCCAAGTGGTCGCTTTTAGAGTCTTTCAGAATCTTCCTGATGATTATGAAAGCTTGGCCACACTATCTTGAGCTCAGTTGGAGAAACAAAGGAGAAGGGACGTTAATCATCAAGTTTGCTCATTTTCCCTGATGCAGACTCAGTGATACCCTTCATAGAAGCTTCAGAGATCATTAATTAGACAAATGGTACTGGCTTTGCTTTCTGCAGCCCCAGCAAATGCTATTTGACTTGTAGGAAGAATGACTAGTTGCATTGAATGAGAGGGGTGATAACGCCTGTTTAAACAGTGCAGAGCAAACATTAAGACAGCAGACACCGGGGGAAACCAAGTGTGCCCAGGCAATGGGCCCTGTTTCTTCAAGCACAGTTGTTTCTCATGCTGTAAGGTAGTCTCTCTCGTCCTAAAAATCTGAATAGCCAGCACTTCCTAATAGTGGCATTTTCTCACACTGTTTGCTTTATTAACTTGAGCAGGAATGCTATATTGCACAACTCCAGGGAGCACCATTCGCATTGTCTTTTGTAAATCATGCTCCCTGGATTTAGAATGTCTTGGGTCCTTCAGATGGTATTGGGTGCTTTCATAATTACTTCTCAATAATGGACTAGGAGGTTTCCGTATGACTCAGAGCCCAAAGTCAAAGAAGTCTAGAAACCTGAAGAAACTAAAAAAAGGAATAAATCCTTTGGGTTCCTTAGTCCATTTTTTTTTTGAAATTTTGTGGTACGTGGAGATGAAAAATTCTCTGGGTTAAGTGAGGTCTTGGATTCTGGCCCCCCTCTGTCACTGCCTGTGTGACTTCAGGCAAGTTATAATGCACAGCAAGTAGAAGGCTTTGTCATGACCAATACTAACTGGGCTTGTTTTGCTCAATGTGTTTGAAATGACCATAAGCCAGCGTTTTTTGGAGTAACGTGTTGAAGCAAAGATGTTCAAATGATAAACAGAGTTTCCAATTGTAAGTGTTTTTTAAAATTTTTATTTATTTATTTATAAATAATAAATAATGGCTGCGTTGGGTCTTCGTTGCTGCATGTGGGCTTTCTCTAGTTGCAGCGAGCGGGGGCTACTCTTCATTGTGGTGTGCACGCTTCTCATTGCGGTGGCTTCTCTTGTTGTGGAGCTCGGGCTCTAGGCGCGCGTGCTTCAGGGCTTCAGTAGTTGTGGCTCGCGGGCTTTAGAGCGCAGGCTCAGGAGTTGTGATGCACGGGCTTAGTTGCTCCGCGGCATGTGGGATCTTCCTGGCTCGGGGTGCGAACCCATGTCCCCTGCATTGGCAGACGGATTCTTAACCTTTGCTCCACCAGGGAAGCCCCAATTGTAATTTTTAAAAGTGGAATTGAGAATTGAAGCAGATTTGGAATGAAGCAGATTTGTGTAAAGCTGTATGTAAACAGACTCTTACATGTGAGTCATTTGGATGTTATCAGAGATGAGTGATCACTGAAGGCACCATGTTGTAAAGATTAATGTGTTTTTGGAGGGAGATTTAGTGGATTTAGATCTTGAGGACTCAGGAGATTATGTGTGACCTGATCTCTCTCCTCATCCCTTTGCATCATCAAATTAATTCCATTTGAAAATGGATAGAACCCCATATGGTTTCTAACATCTGAGGTCTTACTGCACAAAAAAGAGAAAGTCCTCTGTACGTTCCATACAGTATACACCCACATTTGATATATTATTTAATGACTCAAAACTAAAAATTCAACATGACTTTGGCTATCTTAGAAGTGTGGCATCTTGGGACTACAACTTTTAAAAATAATTGTGCAGATCACGAATGCTATTGTTACTTTTCAAACTTTGATAAGGTTTTGTATTAAGGTTTTGTATTAAGGTTTTAGGGTTAAGACATGTATTAAAATAAATGTTCCTGTCTGTGGTGATATTCTAGTTTATATTGAAGAGCCATAAGGAGAGGAAGAAGAAGGAAACTTCCAATTATTGAGTGCTTAGTGTATGCTAGGACCTGATCTGGGGAATTTACATACATAGTCTTATTAATACAACAGTCTCACAAGGGAGATAATATCATCTCTGTTTTCTGGATGAAGAAAGGTTCAGAGAGGTTGAGAGATTTTTTGATGATCACAGAGATAGTAAGTGGAAGAATTGGAATTTGAATTGAAATTTGTCTATTTTCTTACCTAAAAATTCTTCCTTTCCTACATCTATCATATGGAACATTGAACTGCCATCATGTGAAATGCTGTATCAGTTTTACTTATTTTTCCCAAGGAGACACATGAGATGACAAAGACAGCAAGTCTCCAGAATTGGAACACTTTCCCTTGTGTGAGTATTCTGAAAGTATAATACCCATGCCGTCTTTCTGGGAAAAAAAAAAAAAGTCAAGGATTTACTTCAAGAAGATAAAAAATAAATTCATGGTAACATAGCCTTTGGTTTAATTAAAAAAAAAAGGGGCAAGCTTTGGGTATGGCTGGTTCCAGACATTCAAACAAAGTCATTAGTCCTAGTTTCTCTTCATGTTTCAGTAGTACTCTTCTTCATGTTGGTGTCATTTTCCACTGGCTAACTTCCATTAACTCCAGGCTTTTATCCTCCAAGATTAAAGATAAGAAATAGAATCTTCTTCTAAATTAGAAACAAGTCTTAGGCCTGATTCTCATAGGCTCATATTGACCATCACTGAACCGATTAATCTGGCTAACGGCTTACAGTACTCTGATCAGCTGTTTAGTCATGTGGCTACCCTAGGACTGGGTAGGGAGCAGGTAGAATGAGGTCCACCCAAAGCAAATAGACTGAGACTGGGAGAGCTGTGGGTCTCCAGAGGAAAACCGGGGTTCAGTTAATGGAAGAAGAAGAAATAGATGCAAAGCATAAAAACAGTAATATCCTCTACAAGCAATGAACCAATAAATCAGGAAATGTATCAGTTAAGATCAAATAATCACCAGGACTCCCCTGGTGGTCCGGTGGTTGGGACTCTGTTCTTCCACTGCAGGGGCACACGTTCGATCCCTGGTTGGGAAACTAGGATCCTGCAGCATGCTGCGTGGTGCAGCCAAAAAAAAAAAAAATCTCAAATAGTCAGTGATGAAGTTAATGGGGCATTTGATGCCATCGTTAAATGTTAATGTACTAACAACTTGTGAATAAAATTCCAGATGATTGCAATACATAGTTGAAGCTCAGTAAAGAATTATTGAACGAATGAATGAGACATTAGGAGGTTCAGGGTGGAGTTGGCAGAGTAAAACAGAAGTAGAACATTCCAAGTGCCTTGTCTTATTAAGGAGAAAGGTTATAGATACTGACTAATCTTGGTGTTGTTAGGATTATATACATTTAAGTATGTCAAGCATTCAAAGATGGTTACTATTGAAATAAAAAAAAAGATGTGGAATTGCTAAACCACTAGTTTAAAAAAAAAAGGATCAAAGAAAATTTGATCTGTCCAGCAAAATCAGGTTAGGAAAGAAAAATAAATATACATTTTAGGACTAAATATACCCATGATATGAATGAGTTAAATCCCATTATTAAAAGATAAAGATTTTTCTCAGAGACAAGATCAAGTTTTATGTTGTTTACGAGAGACAAACCTAAAACAAACAACACTCAATAAAGGGGTGGATAAAGATAAACTAGGTAGGTGATAAAATAGAAAGCAGGAATTGAAAAACTAAGAATAAAATTAACAGCAAAAAAGAAAAGATACTTGGGCTATTTTATAAACTATAAGTGATACAATTAATAAGATGTAACAATCATAAACTTTAGAATACCAAGTAGTAGTGGGAACAAATATAATGCAAATTTTATTAGAAATACAAGGAGAATTTTTTTATTGTAGGAAACTTAAACTTACCTCTCAGAAATGGACAAACCAAGTTAAAAAAATGGACAAACCAGAAATGGACAAACAAAGTAAATTAAAAGTAAAGACAGAGAATGTGAATAACAATATTTTTAAATGTTGGTTTTATATATTTTAATTATTTATCAGATCTATGTGCCAGGCATTATTCTAAATACTTTATAAGTATGAACTCATTTAATCCTTATAACAGTCCTCTGGCACAGGCATGTTACTATCTTCATTTTACAGATGGGAAAACCAAGTCATGGAAAATGTAAGTAACTTGCCTCAGGTCACACAGCTGAGTAAATGGCAAAACTGTGTATGGCTCAACAGTCCAGCTTTTAACTCCTATGCTCTGAATGCACACATGTATAGACCTTTGTACTCTACAGTAAAGAATATTTGGGGGACTTCCCTGGTGGTGCAGTGGTTAAGAATCCGCCTGCCAGCTTGGGTCACGGGTTCGAGCCCTGGTCCTGGAAGATCCCACATACTGCGGAGCAACTAAGCCCATGTGCCACAACTACTGAGCCCACGCGCCACAACTACTGAAGCCCGCACGCCTAGACCCCGTGCTCTGCAACAAGAGAAGCCACTGCAGTGAGAAGCCCATGCACCGCAATGAAGAGTAGCCCCTGCTCACCACAACTGGAGAAAGCCTGCGCACGGCAACGAAGACCCAATGCAGCCAAAGATAAATTAAAAAAAGCAGAATATTTAGGCTCTCCATATTTCGTTCTTATCTTCTTCCTGGACTTAACAGAAGACTAGACTTCAAAGCTCTCTTGTTGTAAGGAAGAGCAATGTGATTAGTTATAGCCAATGAAATGATAACAGCGATGACAAGTATCAATTCTGGGCCAAAGCATTTAAGAGCTGACATACCACTATGACACTCTTCCTTCTCTTTGTGTGACAGCCATAGCTTGAGGTGGCAAAGCCACAGGATGAAGTTGCTCAGATCCCTGAGTAAACACACAGAGAACCACATGCAGAGGAGCTTCCCTGGAGTCACCCAATACATGTTGGACTTAGAGTGAGAGAGACGTAAACTTTTATTGTGTTGACATAATAAAGGGATTCATTACTGTAGGATTGCTTACTCTGTCCTGATTATCACATACCCCCAAATGAAGAATTTATGTTCTCTTCAAATTTAATATAACATCCATAACAGTAGATAATGTGATGAGCCACAGACATCCTAATACATTTCCATAAGTAGAAATCATACACATTTTTTGACTCAGGAGCAGTAAAGAAAAGAATTTAGAACGGAGGAAAACCAGAAGCACATAACCACATGGAAACTGAAAAAATTTTTTTCTAGGAAAAGACTCAAAACTAAACCCAGAAAGAGGCAGAAAACCTTAAAAGACTAATATTCACATTGAAAAGGTAATAAAAGAGCTACGCCATCTCTACCTCAAGGCAACAGAAAATGGTGGGAAATTTCTGAATTATTTCTACAGAGATAGCAAAACTGGATAAGAACAGTCACACACTCACAAAAGGAAACTATCAGCCAATCTTATTAATATGGATGCAAAAGTTCTAAACAAAATACCAGCAAATAAAATTCAGCACCATATTAAAAGATATATAAAAATATATATTTAAAAAACCCATCATGATCAAGGTGAGTTTATCTCATGGATGCAAGGATAATTTAACATTAGGAAATATTTTCATGTAATTCATTACATTAATGGACCCAGAAAAGAAGAGCTGTGATCATTTCAGTAAATGCCAAAAATTCACTTGATAAAATTTTACATGTTTCTAAGAAAAAGCCCTTTATAGTCTGAAATAAAAGAAAATTTCATTAACATAATACCTATAGCAGATGCGATTCTTAATTGAAACATTAGAAACATTCCCATTAAAGTCTGGAACAAAACAGGATGTTATTATTGAAAATTGTTCTGACAGCCCTACTAATAGAATGGGATGAAAAACAAATAGGTATAATGTTTAAATATTAAAAAGAAAGGCTAAAAATGTTATTTTTTCATAATTTCTCTTGTTTTTCATCAGTCTTTTTCTTGTCAAGTAGCACACAGAAGCAGAAAACTGAATCTTATTGAATTATTAAAAAGCAAATAATCCTGTTTCCATCACCCAGCTCAAGAAGTAGAACTTTTGTCAGTCGACCAGTTGCCCCTCTATATGCCCTCCAAACCACTGTACTGACTTTTATGACGATCACTTACTTAAAAAGTGCTATAATTTTTTTCAGGTTCCCTTTCAATGGATATGATTATATACCTAAGAAGTCAAGAGACTCACCTGACTGACCTATTAGAACTAATGAGGTCAGCGGGATGGACTTTGCTCCTACAATTACCTTCTCAGTTTCCTTAGTCATCCATTTCTTCTGCCCTGTTGGATCATTCTTTCTCTAGTATCTCCTGTTTAAAAAACAAAAAAATCCCTCCCTTTACCTCACATTCCCCTCCAGCTGCTACCACATTTTTATGCTCCTCTCTACAACAAAACTCCTGAAAGAGCTGACATTATTTCTGTGCCCTAATATCACCTTTGCACATGTAAACTGGATTCCCTCTGCCCCACATCACTGACATTACTCTTGTCAAGGATCCCAATGACTTCCCTGTTGCTGAATCCAGTGGTGACACTTCTGTCCTCAACTTGGAGTAGCATTAAAGGCAATTGAAGGTATTTTTAAACAAAATTTTTATTGGAGTATAGTTGATTTACAGTGTTGTGTTAGTTTCGGGTGTACAGCAAAGTGAATCAGTTATACATAGACATATATCCGCTTTTTTTTTTCCCAAAGGAGTGACCCAGAACTTGCACCATATGCTTTCTTTTTTTAAAAAAAAAAAAAATATATATATGTATATATATTTTATTTGGGGCTGTGTTGTGTCTTCGTTGCTGTGCGCGGGCTTTCTCTAGTTGCAGCGAGCGGGGGCTACTCTTCATTGCGGTGCATGGGCTTTTCATTGCGGTGGCTTCTCTTGTTGCAGAGCATGGGCTCTAGGCGCATGGGCTTCAGTAATTGTGGCACGTGGCCTCAGTAGTTGTGGCTCACGGGCTCTAGAACACAGGCTCAGTAGTTGTGGCGCATGGGCTTAGTTGCTCTGCGGCATGTGGGATCTTCCCGGACCAGGGCTTGAACCTGTGTCCCCTGCATTGGCAGGCGGATTCTTAACCATTGCGCCACCAGGGAGGCCCCACTCTTTTTTTTTTAGATTCTTTTCCCATATGAAGTTCTCTTCTTTTTAAAAAAATTTTAATTTTGATTGAAGTAGAGTTGATTTACAATGTTGTTTTAGTTTCCAATGTACAGTAAAGTGATTCAGTTATATTCTTTTTTAAAAAATTTATTTATTTTTGGCTGCTTTGGGTCTTGGTTGCTGCACATGGGCTTTCTCTAGTTGTGGCGAGTGGGGGCTACTCTTCATTGCAGTGTGCAGGCTTCTCATTGTGGTGGCTTCTTGTTGCGGAGCACGGGCTAGATCTAGGCATGCAGGCTTCAGTAGTTGCAGCACGTGAGCACAGTAGTTGTGGCTTGTGGGCTCTAGAGTGCAAGCTCAGTAGTTGTGGTGCATGGGCTTAGTTGCTCTGCAGCATTTGGGATCTTCCTGGATCAGGGCCTGCATTGGCAGGCGGATTCTTAACCACTATGCCACCAGGAAAGCCCCTCAGTTATATTCTTTTTCATATTCTTTTCCATTATGGTTTATTACAGGATACTAAATATAGGTCCCTGTGCTATACAGTAGGACCTTGTTGTTTATTTTATATATAGTAGTTTGTATCTGCTAATCCCAAACTCCTAATTTATCCCTCCACCTGCCCTTCCTCTTTGGTAGCCATAAGTTTGTTTTCTTTGTCTGTGAGTCTGTTTCTGTTTTGTAAATAAGTTCATTTGTATTGGGGAGTTCCCTGGCAGTCCAGTGGTTAGGACTTGGCACTTTCACTGTGGTGATCTGGGTTCAATCCCTGGTTGGGGAACTAAGATCCTGCAAGCCATGCGGTACGGCCAAAAAAAAAAAAAAAAAAAGTTCATTTGTATCATATTTTAGATTCCACATATAAGTGGTGTCATATGGTATTTGTCTTTCTCTTTCTGACTTACTTCACTTAGTATGATAATCTCTAGGTCCACCCATGTTGCTGCAGATGGCATTATTTCATTCTTTTTTATGGCTGAGTAGTATTCCATTGTATATACATACCACATCTTCAAAATAAAACCCCATACCCATTAAGCAGTTACTTCTCATTTTCCCCTGCCAGCTCCACCCACCCACCCAACACTCTGCCCTTGGCAACCACCACACTGTATTCTGTTTGTGTGGATTTACCTATTCTGGATATTTCATATAAATTGAGTTATATAACATGTGACCTTTTGTGTCTGTTTTCTTTCACATAGCATAACATTTTCCAGGTTCATCCAAGCTGTAGCATGTGTCAGTACTTCTTTCTTTTTTATGGCCGAATAGTATTCCATTGTATGTATCTACCAGCTTTTTTATCCATTCATCCATTTTTGGACATTTGGATTGTTTCCATTTTTTTTTTACTATTGTGATTATTGCTGCTGTGGACATTTGTGTATAAGGACTTGTTTGAGTGCCTGCTTTCAGTTCTTTTGGGCATATACCTATAAGGGGAATTGCTGGGTCATATGTCAATTCTCTGTTTCACTTTTTGAGGAACCACCAAACTGCTTTCCATAGCGGCTGAACCATTTTTCATTTCTACCAGCAATGTACAAGGGTTCAAATTTCCCCACATCCTCACCAACACTTGTCATTTTCCAAGTTCACTTTTGAATATGTTAAGATGACAGTGTGTCATGGAAGTGGAGATATAAAATAAGTTATTGGATATAAAGGTCTGGAGTTTAGAAGGGAGATTTGGACTTGAAATATACATTTTGATGTTGTTAGCATATCAAGGATGCTTAAAGACATGAGAGGGGATGACACTGACAAGGAAAAGGGTATGGACTGAGAGGAGAAGTGGGCCTAGATCCTTGCGTAGAGGAACCCTGAATATCTGGAGGAAAGAAAGGAGGAGCTGGCAAAGAAGATAGAAGGATCAATTTAAAGGTACCATCAAGCCAGCTTAGCACGTGAGAAACTGGAGATTAGGATGCATCACCTGTCAAACATGTTCTGCTGAAGATCCAGGCAGTGTAGTGAGGTTTTTTTGTTTTGTTCTGTTTGTTTTTTTACCATCCATGGAGTCAGTACTTCTAATATCTCAAAAGCCACATCGCAGGGTCAGAAAACTTTTGCCATAGATTCTACAGATCAAGATGATAGGAGCAACATAAGGAGATACACAGTATCCCATCTGGGTACCACCCAAAGCTTCTCATTTTGGTACAAAGATGTTCATGTCCTAATTTCTGGAACCTGTGACTGTTATTTTACATGGCAAAAGGGACTTTGCTGATGTAATTAAATTAAGGACTTGGAGATGGGGAGATTTTCCTGGATTATCTGGGTAACCACAAAGTATTCACAAAAGTCACATGTGATAGAGGAAGGCAGGAGAGCCAGAGAGAGATTCAAAGATGCTACACTGCTTGCTTTGAAGATGGCTGAAGGGGCCATGAGCCAAGGAATGCAGGTGACCTCTAGAAGCTAGGAAAGGCAAGAGAACAGATTCAATCCTGGAGCCTCCAAAAGGAACATAGCCTAGCTGACACCTTGATTTTATTTTTGTTTTTTTTACTCTGCTAAGATATAAAAATAACCTTATTTGTTCTTTCAAAACATATATATTATCTTTAGCTTGTATTGTTTTCTAACTTATTAGCCTTGTCCCTCAACTTACATAATAAAAATCTCTTCAGGCAAGAAAGATTATTAACTCTCCTCATTTCCTTCACAGTACCTAGCAACACACTGGGCAGATGCCAGACACTCAGTAAAATTTACACAAGATGTGTAACATGTAGAAACTCAACTGTTCTTTACAATCCTTCCTCCCTCAGCAAAAGGTGTTTCAAAATTGTGAAAACACAATAGCTAAAAATGGAATTTTGTGGATATCTAAAAAACAAGAGATGCAAATATTTTTATAATCCTTTTTGCCAACAAAAAGTAGTGGAGGGAAGTATGAATTTACTAACTCAAAACACAGAGAAGGAGACATGGATAAAGGATAAGAAAGCAGTCATGTTCACTGTAACACTACTTTTACATAAGCCGAAATGCAAAAGAAGGATATAAAGATTACAAGTGAAAAACTGAAAAAATGCTCGACTACAACACATGCTTCAAGTAAAAGTGATTGTGGTTATGAATAATTTGAAGAGCTTGATTTTTTTAAAGAGGAAAAAAAGCCTTTTTCAGAAATGCAAAACACTTCAATGTTTGTTTCAGAGAAACTTCACATTATAATTGAAGTTGAAAGTCCCAGAGTGTTTCAAACTAGTATAATATAATCAGGAAGTTTTATGTTAAAAACAAAGCCAAATGGACTATAAAAAGTAAAACCACACAACACTCATTTTTGTTCTTGGTTAGTAAAAGTAGTATTTTATCTGATTCTTAACAATGTTACCAGTCCTTCACTTGAACACAAACGAAATTGGTCTATGTAAGTAAGTTGACAACATTTCTTTTTTTTTTTTTTGCGTTACGGCGGCCTCTCACTGTTGTGGCCTCTCCCGTTGTGGAGCACAGGCTCCGGACGCGCAGGCTCAGCGGCCATGGCTCACGGGCCCAGCCGCTCCGCGGCATGTGGGATCTTCCCAGACCGGGGCACGAACCCGTGTCCCCTGCAACGGCAGGCGGACTCTCAACCACTGCGCCACCAGGGGAGCCCAGTTGACAACATTTCTTATTCTTGACTTACTTCAAACATTTCAGACAAATTGAAAACAAAGTGTGAATATGTAAAATTGAATTTCATCTGAATTAGTTGGAGAATCTAAATTGACTGCTTATATTGTTAACTTTATTAATGACTCCTTAATTAGCAAGGCTTTAAGTACCTGTAGTTTGAGGATTAACAGATATTAAAAATAAGTGTGAAGTAACCCCATTTACCATATCAGGAGATGATAATGATTTTGTAGAGAGAAACAAGGTCTAATAAAAATAATCTAGATTCCTAATACCACTTACTGACAATCACAGCTTTATATCATGCTAAAATTACATACGTATCTCCTCATTAGCAACTAATCTCACTCTTCTTGCCAAACCAATTATGAGAAATTTTCGGACTGAAAGGAATTAATAGGACACTTGGACCTCTCTCAGTCTTCTCATGACTCAAGTAATTAGTATGCACTTGAATATAAAATCCAAATTGACACCTTGATTTTAGATCAGTGAAACCCATTTTGGATTTCTGACCTCCAGAACTGTAAGATAATAAAGTTGTGTTGTTTTAAACCACTAAATTTATGGCAATTTGCTACAGCAACAATGGAAAATGAATACATTCACTAAGACTGCTTCTTCAAGTGTCTTGATTAATTTACCTCTTTCTAAACTTCCATGGAAATGTCATTTTTTCACTCTGTGGTATCGGTTTGGCATTAAGAAGTAATGAAATGCTTCTAATTAGGCAAATATATATATTTCTCCACTGATAGTTCTTTCTCTGTGCCTTGTCAGAGTATGTGAATTTAATTTAAATTGTATCATTGAGTCCAGTGAAAATTCTTAATTGGTGGAATTCCAGGCACCATGCTGGAGAGGTTTTGGGAAGGGTCAAGGTCATGTTAGAATTCTGTCAGAGAAGTGGGAAAGCACACCCAGATGCCTGGAGTCTCTCCAGGGTTGTGGGAGTTGAGTATGCTCAGAGAGGCTCAGAAAAGATTCCTGCTTTGCTCAGTCCTTCAAAGTGACCTTAGATGGGATTCATTTATATCAACTACTCAAGCGTCTCCACCTCAGGGCCAGTGCCCAACCTATTCTGATTTCCTTGGCGATGGATTCACTGAATTACTTGGCCCAATCTCTCTTCTTTAACAGAGGTGGTTCACGCCCTCTCATAGACCCAACTTTAGGAAAGCCATCTTTCACCCCAGCTTGGTTCTGAAAGGTCTCTCTACCTGGCCAGTGATTTTCATGGTATTGTAGTAAGAACACCAGATTTAAAGTCAGAATACTTTTGCTTGATTCTTGATTCTGTTTACTAGTCTGTGCCAGAAAAGGGTCACAGAGCCTCCCTGAGCCTGAGTTTCCTTATCTGTAAAATGAGGATAATATTTACCTCATAGAATTATTATGCAGATAAAAAGAAAAATGCGTTTGAAAGCAGTAGATGTCCTGCATTTTATTTATTTATAAATGTATTTATTTTATTGTTGGCTGTGTTGGGTCTTTGTTGTAGCGAGCGGGCTTTTCATTGCAGTGGCATCTTTTGTTGCGGAACATGGGCTGTAGGTGCGCAGGTTTCAGTAGTTGTGGCTCACAGGCTCTAGAGCGCAGGCCCAGTAGTTGTAGCACATGGGCTTAGTTGCTCCGCGGCATGTGGGATCATCCCGGACCAGGGCTCGAACCCATGTCCCCTGCATTGGCAGGTGGCTTCTTAACCACTACGCCACCAGGGAAGCCCCTGCATTTAAAAATATATCCATATTCAGCAGTGAAAAGGAACAAATTACTTACAGACATGCAACAGGATGGATGATGTTCAAAAGCATCATGTTAAGTGCCAGGAGCCAAACACCACACACCATATGATTCCATTTATATGACATTCCTGAAAAGGAAAAACTAGAGGGACATAACATCAGTGGTTGCCAAGGGTTGGATGTTGGGGGAGAGAATTGAAACAAGGGAGCTTTTTTGAGATGATGGAAATGTTCTATATTCTGATTGCTTGATGGTTACACAACTGTATATGTTTGTCAAAACTCACAGGAATGTACATCTCAAAAGGGTGAATTTTACTGTGAGTAAATTATACATCAACAAAGTTGACTTTTAAAAACTCGACGCAAAAAATGTTCTACAATATAATGTGTTACATATATAGTCCTTTAGGACAGGATCTTATGGACTGAGCACTCACTCAATAAATACGCTAGTCCAGATTTTTGGCTTCAGTGCCATGTTGTTCACATATGATTTTCTGTTAATATAGCACGCTCATCCATTTGCAGCTTTAAAGTTTCTTTAATTGGAAAGGTACTGAGCATTTCCCTTCTAAAAACGTCAAGTATTGCTTTGCCTTAAGGAACAAGGGAGGTCACCAAGAGAATGATGAGGCAGGGCTGGACTATCAAATAACCTAGAAGCACAGAGATATCTGGGAAGTGGAGGGGGCTTGAGGGGATTCCTGCTTTGGTCGCCAAACGGGAGAAGCAGTACAAGCCTACGAGATGTCATATGTCAATAGCGGATGTTATCTTGTTTTGGAGGGAATTTCCAGCTCCGTCGTTTAATATTAGTCAGACTTCTGTAGTTAAGGACGGCCTAACATTAGCTTAATTAAAACACCAGTCAGATACACGTGAAGGCAAAGACGTGCGACTCTCGGCTCAGGCTGGCTGGGACCGTCAGCGCCCAGAGGAGGTCAGCTCCCTGGGCGCTCCCCCAACCCGGCAGGCGAACCCCTTTGTTATTGGCCACTACCTGGCCGCCTCGGGCGCCCATTGGCCGGCCCCGACGCCTGCTTCTATAAGAGGCGGGCAGCGCGAGGCTGTGGGCTGACTCAGCTCACTGCTAGCGGCGTCTGAGGTGAGTGGGGTTGGCCCCTTCTCACCGGGACCAGGGACCACCGTCGCGGATTTGGGGGCACTGGGCTGGCTCGAGGAAGAGGCAGGGTCATCCTCCAGGAGGTAAATGCCCGTGGGGAGCTGGGCCTGGGAAATCAAAGTCGTACTCCTGTGGTCACTCACTCTTCTCCTTTCCTCTTACCCTCTTTGGGGAGAAAAGACACTATTTTTGAGGGCCTCCCCTGTGCCAGAAACAGGCTCTTTACATGTCATCTGATTTCACCTCCCCAGCAAACCCTGTGAAGTAGATAGTTCTTGAATTTTACAGATGAGGAAACTGAGGTTCAGAGTTGAACCCAAGTCAGTGTGATTCCTCTATGCTAGCAGAAACAGACACATTCTTCTTTCTCTTCTCCGTCAAATGGCAACATCTCATTTTTCCTTCTCCTCCTATAAAGGGAACCTTCCCTTAGACACCCTCAAAGAAAAGGGAGTCTCTGAGGCAAAGCCTTTCAACATCACATCTCCTCACCTCCACCCCAACATGGGACTAAGAGCTGGGGTGCAAGGTTACAACTGACAAAGAAGCATAGGACCTAGTAGTTCAGATCCTGTTAATAGTCCAGGTAAGTTTAACCTTGCCTCTGACCATTTGGTTTTCAGGAGTTTAAAATTAACTCCCCACTGATGCTCTACTCTAGTTGACTTGGGGGAAGAAGACTAGAGTTGAACTTTCTAGCCCAGTGAAAGTTTGTGCCTGTTAATTCTCAAAGAAGGATGGAATTCACTTATTTGGTTTAAAAGTAGAAGTGAGCACAGCTTAAATTAACTATAAATGGTTCTGTAAAGCTATAATCTGTGGCCTATGAATCTGATCACTGGAGTTCATTTGTACACGTATTATTATCATTAGATTATCTTCAGGCAGGGATGTATCTTCTATTTCCATTTTCTTTGCTGGTGCCATTATTTCCTGGAATAATGCTTTTCATGTTTTCTTTTATATTTCATCTTTACTTTCATCCTCTTTCCCCTCCCCCATTCAGAAAAGAAAATCAAGATTCTCTGGAGGATTCTCTCCTTACACACCAGTCTTTCCCAAAGCTTTTAGTTCTGTCTTCAAACAGCATCCATGCTTTCAAAATACTTTAATTCGATAGTGCTTTGTGCTTCCTAGATCATAGAAATTTAAATTACACTGTTACTGATTAAACTAAGGGGAGAAAAGAGTTAGTCAATTGACCTCTACTATACTAAGGGGCTGTTGATCTTCTGACAGACTTCTTGGTATGTGTTCCTTATTTCCAATGGCAGGTCCTGCACACCAGTGCATCTTTAATCAGGTCAGGAAACTCGATAGGAGAATGACTTCCGGCCTCTCACAGGAAAAGGAGAAGTACCAGTTGGCATTGGCCTATTAGAGTATTGCTTTAAAAGTAAAATATATACTTCTTCATGAGACATGGATCCAAACAAGTGTGACCCATTGGACACTTCATAGCCTTTTATCTTACCAGGCTAGTACTGTGGGGTTTGCCTGTGAAGGAGTAGGAGGGGGTAGGTAGCCAGAAGAGGGAAAGGGAAAAAAGTGATGGAGGAAATAATGAGGTTCTGAAAGGGGTTTGGGAGTAACGATAAAGACAGAATAAAGACTCTTAATAAGTTCTGTCTATCAGGCCAAGCTGTGGCCAAATTTTAGTAAAGGTCAAAGCCTTGTGCTCTTAAGCTTATTTTGGGGTGGGTGTGGGGGAGGGGTGAGAATTCTTTTCTTCTAGTTTCTAAGCAGAAGTTCCTTTTGAGAAACTTCATTCTTACATTGACTTAACAAGAGGGATAGGAATATTTCCAAATCTCAATGTAAAATGCCTTACTCATCATAAATATTCCGTTCATGTATCCTTCACCTTCCTTTGCCCCCACCCATTAGGGAAATGTTGGTGGCAAAACTAGATCCATTTTAGAACCAGGGGAAAAAGAGAATTATGAACCCCAAAAGGTTGGAGTTAGATTAGCCATGACTATTAGTACCTTCTTATAAGGGCTCCTGCCAGGGGAGCTTAAGGGTCGGTTTTGAAATGTGAAAGAAAATCTTGATATAGTTTTATATGAAGAGCATTCTAAGCTCCGAGAGATCGTTGAAGGATGACCTATCAGGAGATCCGAAATTCTGTCTGGTAAATTCTGTTACCACCGACTGGCAAAAATCACTTTTCTTTCCTGTTCTCTGATGCTTGCTCCCAGTTGTTAAAGTTTGCTTACATTATGAAAATAGTGGTAGACCAGGAAATAGGTTATATTTGCAGAATCCTTTTACTCCAGCGGGTTATGGTGACAATATGAGGGAAAATGGGGACTCAGTAAATATAGGCTGATTCAGTAAATTGTACTTTGGAGTCTTCATCTGTTTGTTTGCAAAAGAATTGCTAAATTATTCACTTGAGATTTGGAACTTAATACACTTGCGTTTTAAAATAAATAAACTAATGAAACTGAAAATCACCTTAAGACAAAAGAATACTTAAATGTTAAGTCATAACACAACCTTTCCATGTGCTTGTTACTATAAGAAATTACTATAAGAATTAGGTTTATAACTATCTTGTGAATGCTTAATTCCCAGGGTAAGAAAAATTTTTAGCCAGGAAAGTTTAGAATGTCCACTTTATTACATTTAACATTTTCTTTTTATGAAGATTTATGAAGATTGGGAAATTTGGGATGCACTTCCCATTATTAGAGCTAATATTTATTGAGTACTTAGTGTAGGTCAGCATCTGTTCTAAGGGTTTCATATATTATACTCCTCCTCCTTATAGCCACGAAATTGGTGCTAATTAGCCTCCATCCTTAATTTTGCAAATAAGGAAATTAATGCACATAGAAATTATAGCTTGCCTACATGGATTTGTAGTTGGATTTATTACTAGCAATTTGCTTTATTATTTTACATCTCTCTTATTGTTGGCAACTGTATACTATAGGACAAAGTCACCCATACTCTGGAAGAAAAAAAAGTGCATGGTCTTTGAGTGATGGTTAGACACGTAAGAAATGTTTCCAAAAGTTTTCACATCTCCAAAAGCATTTTAAGAATGCGTATCTGAGACCATCCCTGAATTTTTAGCCCCAGAGCCACCAATTCAGAATTTCCTGTGTATAATTAAGTTTACCTTAAGAAACGGTCAATTCCTTTGAAGCTGAAAATCTCTCTTAGGATGTCTTGCTTCCCATCCATAAATCTTTTCTGTTCAGAGACTTAGGGACGGGCCAGAAGTCATCTCCAATCATCTTCAGAATCTCATGGGATATTGGTCATGGGGTTGGAAAGTAGGTGGGGTTTCGTGTGCTCCTCAGATATCATAGCCGGGATCTCAGGATACCGTTCTCTTCTCCTTATTTGGTCTTACTGGAAAGTCAGCCTCTCCTCCTCCCCTTCCCTCATAATAAATCTGTGAATTCCTTGGAGGCAAACAGTCTTCTTTGTTTTTTAATCTTTACTGCCCTAACACTGACTATGGTATGTCAATGTGCTTGGGTTGAAATTTCATTTGTTTTACCATTAGTAATCATTTGAATCACAGAAAAATCCACATTATTATTAAGTTTAACTGGTCATTTGGTTTTAAAGCATTTGACATAGAGATGGTTTTAGTTGTAGAGAATAAATTGACACAATTAGAAATATCTAAGCAGTTTTGATTTTAAACTCAATGAATCAATAAGTATTTGTTAAATTTTGAATTATATATCTCAGTCTCTTCTTGGTGCCTGAAATAGCCTAGTTTCCTCTGTGGGGAAAACACCAGAATACCAAGTAACATTATGTGTTTTAAAATGTATAAGGGGGCTTCCCTGGTGGCGCAGTGGTTGAGAGTCCACCTGCTGATGCAGGGGACATGGGTTCGTGCCCTGGTCCGGGAAGATCCCACATTCCGCGGAGCGGCTAGGCCCGTGAGCCATGGCCGTTGAGCCTGCGCGTCCGGAGTCTGTGCTCTGCAACGGGAGAGGCCACAACAGTGAGAGGCCCACATACCGCAAAAAAAAAAAAAAAAAAAATGTATAAGGGAGTTTTTGGATGCCATGAGTTTCGGTTAACTGTTTGGTTACTTTGCTGTATTAGAAAAGTTAGGTAGTGTGCCCAAGGTCATACACTGACAAGTGTTAGACAGTGATTAGATATTTCCTTACACTGTTTTGCAGTGTAAATAAGTGGTTGAGAGATGCCAAAGTAGATGTCTAGTTCATCTGAGAAGTCAGCTTTCAACTAGATCCCAGGAATTTTGTTCTACTTTCTGAACATTTTTCGGGTAATGCTTGTGAAATTAGATCCATATGTTAACATTCATATTTCCAAGGACACAGTTTTATTTTTTAATTTATTTTTTATTTTTTTAATACATCTTTATTGGAGTATAATTGCTTCACAATTCTGTGTTATTTTCTGTTGTACAACAAAGTGAATCAGCCATATGCATACATATGTCCCCAAATGCCCTTCCTCTTAAGCCTCCCTCCCACTGTCCCTATCCCACCCCTCTAGGTCGTCGCAAAGCAGTGAGCTGATCTCCCTGTGCTATGCTGCTGCTTCCCACTAGCTATCTATTTTACGTTTGGTAGTGTATATATGTCAATGCCACTCTCTCACTTCGTCCCAGCTTACCCTTCCCCCACCCCCGAAGGACACAGTTTTAAATATGTGTTCTTACATTCTCTAGCTGTGTCACCATGGACAGGTTAGTTAGTTTCTCTGAGCTTCAGTTTTCTCATTTATAAAATGAATATAATTCCTATCCCCCTCCACCAAGATTTTATGAGAATTATATGGGATAATATTAGTGCATGATATATATAGACATTTGACAAATATCGGTTCCCTTACCCACCTCTTGGGTTGCTAAGAATGGATGGAATCTTGTTAGCATAGAGTGGGAATTTCTTTCTTATCTCCATACTCTCTGAACTTATATGTAGAAGTCCTTCAACTTAGTATGTGCCTGATAAATATTTGTTAAACAATTCCAAAGCTATCAGAAAGACCGAATTCTGAAACAGAAAATTGTATTCCATTAGCAGATTAGTAGCAGACTATTGTTTATTACCATACAGTTGAAAATTACTGAGCCATATTTGGTACTTTATACCCTCTATCAAGCCAGATAGGGCTCTTGGGGATGCCTCTTATAAGGTACCCCAAATGTTATACAGTATGGGTTAAGAAAAAGGCTTTATGGCAGAAAGAGAAAACTCACAATAGTTCTCCGGTCAGAAGGACAGAAATTCATGAAGCTCCTCATTTTGATCATCCTATAGAAAAGCATTTCAAAGCCAGGAATTTAGCTTAATGGAAAACTACCTTGTCCTAACTTTTCTCATTTAGCCTTTGATCAGACTTGCCATGGTCCTGAGATGGGTATTTGGATGTGCATAGAAGATCAAGTCCAAACTCCTCTGCATTAACTGCAGAGCCTTTTGAAGGATCTGGCCCCACTTACCTTGCCTACATGATCCCTCATTGATCTGTGGTTGGTCACCTCCTCATCCTTTGTCTTTCATCTCCTCATGGACTCTTTCCTCTTTTTTCTTTAAGACCTAATTCAAACACATCTTCAGTGAAGCACCTCTGAACACGTACCAGAATAATTAATCTAGCCACTGCCATCACGCCACCATCTGTGTTCCTGTTACAGTGCTTACCCTTCATTCTCTTTCTATGAGACTTTTAGTTCCCTGAGGGTAGGGACCATGTCTGTAATCAATCTTTCCTTCATTTATTCATTCAGTGACATCTATCCAGTCCCTGTTACGTGCAGAGACTGTGTTAGGTACTCACAATGGTGCATAAAAGCATACGTGATCTCTGCCCCCACAGAGCACACAGGCTAGTTGAAGAGGCAGACACAACCATATACAGAGCTACAGCTGCACCTGCGACTGTTGTTATGAATGGGAAGTATCTGGTGCCATGAGAACCAACACTAGGGGTTGACTTGGCGGGGTCAGGGAAGGCTTCCACGAGTAAGGGAAATTTGAACTGTGGGGGACTGGAACACAGTCTATCTGGCTTCAAGCCCTCGCCATCCTACTATACCTGCTCTACAGGCTTGGATCAACGCATGAGAGCAGGTGAAAGGCAGTGAGATCGGTTATGTCAATTTAAGTTGTTAAAGGTTAACTCCACTAGAACAACAGCATGAAACTGGGCAATTAGGGAGAATTAATAACCCAAAGAAAACGAATAACCATAAATCTTCAATATGCTGTTTCCATTTATTAATCCAAATCTTACTTCTCAAGTGTCTATTTCTCAACTGAGAGTCACCAGTACAAAGTTACCGTACCCTACATCTATCCTCCACAATATCCTCACCTCCCCTATAAAGAAGATGTGATACATATGTATAATGGAATATTACCCAGCCATAAAGAGGAACAAAGTGGGTCATTTGTAGAGATGTGGATGGACATGTGGATGGACCTAGAGTCTGTCATATAGAGTGAAGTAAGTCAGAAAGAGAAAAACAAATATCATGTATTAATGCATATATGTGGAATCTAGAAAAATGGTACAGACGAATCTATTTGCAGGGCAGGAATAGAAATGCAGACATAGAAAACGGACGTGTGGACATGGGGGGAAGGAGAGGGTGGGATGAATTGGGAGATTAGGTTTGACATAAATACAGTACCACGTGTAAAATAGATAGCTAGTGGGAACCTGCTGTATAGCACAGGGAGCTCAGCTCAGTGCTCTGGGTTGACAAAGATGGGTGGGATGGCGGTGGGGAGGGAGGTCCAAGAGGGAGGGGATAGATGTATACATATAGCTGATTCACTTCACTGTACAGCAGAAACTAACACAACATTGTAAAGCAATTATACTCCAATAAAAAAATAAATAAAAAATTAAAAAAAGGAAAAAAAATCCTCACTTCCCCCAACACACACACACACACACACACACACACACACACACACTTGGCACTTGTAGGCCAATACTAAAAAGACTTAAGGGCCAATGTCCTAGGGGATTCCACCGTCAGAGAGAAAGTAGATACTTATATGGAACCAGAATTCTCTGGGCTACCAGCTATTCTTCTAGTCCACCTGTGTCCAGAGCTGTCCAGGCTCTTAAATTTACAAATGAAATAGGAGGCCTTGTCCCTGTTCTGAAGAAGCTTGCTGTCTTGTTAGAAGACATTTCACATATATGAGTGACACATTTGAGGAAGCCATTCAAGACCCAGTGTAAACACAATGAACAAATGACAAGGATGTGGAGAAAAGGTAACCCTTCTGCACTGTTGGTGGGAATGTAAAGTGGTGCAGCCACTATGGAAAGCAGTATGGATGTTCCTCAAAAAACTAAAAATAGACTTACCATATGATCCAGAAATTCCTCTTGGGTTTATACCCAAAGAAAGTGAAAACACTAATTCAAAAAGATACATGCATCCCGATGTTCATATTATTTTTAATAGCCAAGATATGGAAGCAACCTAAGTGTCCATCAACAGATGAATGGATAAAGAAAATGTGGTATGTATGTATACATGCATATATATGCATACATATATACACACACACACACGCAATGGAATATCACACAGCCATAAAAAATAATGAAAAAAGAATGAAATTCTGCCATTTGTAACAACGTGGATGGACCCAGAGGGTATTATGCTTAGTGAAATAAGTCAGACAGAGAAAGACAAATGCTGTATGTTATCACTTATATGTGGAATCTAAAAAAGGAAACAAGTGAATGAATATAACAAGAAGAACCAGACTTACAGATATAGAAAACAAACTGGTGGTTACCAGTGGGGAGAGAGGGGGATGAAGGGGCAAAATAGGGGTAGGAGATTAAGAGGTACAAATTACTATGTATAAAATGGATAAGCTACAAGGATTATATTGTACAGCACAGGGAATATAGCCAATATTTTATAATAACTTTAAATGGAATATAATCTATAAAAATATTGAATCACTATGTTGTACATCTGAAACTACAATAAAACCCAGTACAATAAAGTGCTAAAATTGTAAGGGGAGAGGAGGTAGGCTTTCATAGAGAAAGAGTACCCAGTTCAGGCCACAACAGTCAGGAAGACTGCAAGCAACCCATGGGCTTGAGTCATGCCCTGAAAGGATTGGATTAGAAAAAAAAGAAAATTACTAACATGTATTGTCTGCCTTTTATATTCTAGGCACTGTGCTAGGCAATGTTTTAGCTTATTGTGGTCTCATTACAGTTTTGCAAAGTATATATGTATATCCATGTTTTACAGGTGAGGAAACTAAAACTTGGTTAATGTTATCAGATATTGTCTGTTTCAAATATTATCTATGCTACCAAATATTGTCTACATTGTACAACTTTTTTTTTAGAACTTTCTATTTTCATACTTTATTTTTAGAGACGTACACCAGATTCATCATGATTGAAGACAATAAGGAAAACAAAGATCATTCCTTAGAAAAGGGAAGAGCAACTCTCATTTTTTCCTTAAAGAATGAAGTTGGAGGACTTATAAAAGCACTGAAAATCTTCCAGGTAAGCAGTCTCTGTATTTCTGCATAAAACTCTTATAAAATGGGTCTGTAAGATTATTTGTAAATTCTTCAGAGGTGGACTACAGAAATGTTTTAAACACTTAAGTTTCTAAAATACTGCTCGATTCTATCAAATGGGCAAAGGATACAAACAATTTATAGAAGAGGAGGTACAAATAACTAATAAAGAAATGGGGGAGGAAAGATTCACTTTACAGATTTTGAAGAAGCAAATTTTAATTTTATTTTAATTAAATGAAATATTGAAATTTTAATGATATTATTTAATGATACATTAATAATATATTAAATGCTATTTTTTTATATAGCAAAATAACAAAGATTCTACAGTTATACTACTCCCTACTGTTAAAGCTTCAATGCATTTGGCACTTAAATACACCTTTGGTGTGAGGGAAAATTGATGTGATGTGTAGGGAAACAATCTGGTAATATGTATTTTGAGTCTTAAAATGTTCACAAATTTTGACCCAGTAATTTTACTTCCATAAATCTATCCTAAGGAAATCAGGGTCAGCCAGTTAGAATAGGAATTTTTACTGAGTACTTACTAAGTACAGCACGTTCTGCTAGATATGAAGGTGTGTACCCTAACAAAGCAGACACAGTTCCAGCCCTCACAGTTGTGTATAATCTAGTGGAGAAGACAGACACTAAACAAATAATTTCAGTAAACAAATGATTACATGTGTGTAAACTGACCTGAAAGAGAAGTACCAGGTACTATGATAGCATTGAACTGGGAGACCTAACCCAGTTTAAGAGACACAAAGATTTATTTATAGGAATTAAAAAATTATAAACAAACTACTTGTCCTAAGATATGGGACAGGTTAAATTATACTACTAGAACATCATCGGTATTAAGCTTGTAGCCCCTGAAGGCAGGCCACCTGAGTTCAAGTCCTTGCTCTGTCACTTATTGGTTGTGTGATGGTGGGCAAATTAATTAGTCTCTCTGCATTTCATCTTAGCATCTATAAAATGAGAACCCTACCTACCTCACAGGGTCACTGTGAGAACTAATAAAATTAATATATTTCAAGTGCTTAGGATAGTTCAAAGTAAATTATCAATAAATGTTAGCTGTTTAGAAATCAGATTTATATCCATATGATATACTATTAAACAGCAGTTTGAAAATAATATTTCAAAGAATTTAAAATTCTAAATATAACAAATAGTCTAGAAGAGTTTGTGATAAAAAGCACCAGTTTTTTACCCAGCACCTCAGTTCCACTCCCTAGAGGCAATCTCTTTTAACTATTTCTGATCTTAGTTCTTTTAGCGGTGAATTTATAATGTCTAAATATTGTCCTGATCTCTCTGAGTTATCAATTTACATGATATTTATTTACTCTCTATTGTGAATGATACTGATACTGATACTTCCGTCCCTTCTTCCTCCTTCTCCTCCCCATATTTGATAATTACGTGATTACTGCAAGCTCTTCTTTTGATTACCTTGGAGTCTTTAAATAGTATACCTATATTTCTTCCATCAACTTTCTTTTTTATTTTGTCTTTAATCAAATAATACTTGTGCATGGTTTAAAAAGTCAACCCCACACTATAAAGCTTATAAAGAAAATAGCAGTCTTCTGCTTCATCTCTCTTCATTCCTAAATTCCATTTAATTTTTATGTTGACCTAGGTGCAGAGGGTTGAGCTAATCACACTCCTTAAATCACGTGGACACTGTCATCACTGATGTATACAGCCTCCTCCTGTTTTATTCCATCTCCATTTCTCTCCTCTGATAGACAACTGCTCTGATACGTTTGATCTACACACTGAATTGTTTTTTATGTTACTTAGAATCTATGTTGAGTTTCTGCATGTGCATGGACTGGTAATTTATATAAATGTTATTGTACATACACTTTTTCTTTTACTCAGCACTGTGTTTTGAAGACCTACCCGTGCAGCTACGTATCCATCTCATTCGTTCTTCTGACTGCTGCAATGGTGTTGTGGGCATGAATCCACCTATTTTTACTTATCCTCTGCCTATAGGGGGCAAGCATCTTCAACGCTTTTAACTATATTTTCTCATGGTAGCGTCCATATTTATAAGCAATATGCTTGTTCTGCTGCTATTCCTTGTTTTTTCCATTTGTAGATATTACCTATTGATTTTCTCCAGCGGAAGTGAAGGGTTAGCTTCCTTGGCACAGCTCCCTTTCCAGAGGCCCCTCAACTTCCCTTCCCCCATCTTCACAACGTAGTTATGCCCCAATTTTTGGCTATATCAGTCTTCAGTGTTTTCATTATAAAGATGATGTAAATCTTGTTCAAAGAAGAGCTATATTATCCGTTATTCTGACTCTTCTTTTCTTGTACAACAGGACTACAGCATAGTTTTTAAGGGCATAGACTATGGAGCTAGACAGCTTGAGTTTGAATTCCAGCTCTTACACTGATTAGCTGTGTGCATTTGGGCAAACTGCTTAACCTCTCTGTGCCTCTGTTGCTGTAATTGAAATATCTGATAAGGAATGTCTTATTACTTTAACTCTACCTGAATTTTCCTAGACCTTCTTGACTAAACTTTTCTTCCAGGTAAGAAGAAAAGAAACTAAATAACTTTTAAGTTATTTAGTTACATTTCCTCACCGAATTCCATCAAGTTTTTCATTTTGATAGCACTCAATTTTAGATTACTTTAGGAAGAATTGACATTTTGTGTCTTCTTCTCCAAAAACGTAATTTATAGGTTTATATTTATTCAAGTCATCATTCGGAAAATATTTATGAATGTACTCTTATTCTTAAAATCCATGAGAAATAGATTCAATAAAACTCTCCTTTACTCCTGATCAATTCCAATATATTTTGTAACTGGCTCTCTTGTATTGATTCCATGATAGATTCTACGTTCCAGGATAAACCCTGCCTATTCCAATTTCCCAACATCCCTGACATTCACTCTCCTTTCTTATTTATCAAGTTAATGTTCCCTGATAATTATCTCATCCCTACCTTTGCTCATACAATTCCTCCTGTTTGGAATTTTACTTCTTCCCTTCTGTCTTCCTATTCTATCTATTTTTTAAGACTCATCTCAGCTCCTATCTGCTCCATAGAACCTTCTACCTCCTCAAACTCCTGATGTTTTTTTCCGTTTCTGAATATCTTCTGCGCCTGAACACTCACTATTTGTATTTTCTCTTAGTCTTTCATGTGTTAGTCAACTAGATTGTAAACTCCTTGTACATCTTGCCCTCCTTTGTATGCTTCACAGCCATTACTTGGCTACACAGGTGTTCACTAAGTTAATTTAGATTCAACTGGTTAGTATTGGAGATCATCTACTCTAACTTTCTCGTTTTTTAGATGAAGAAAACTGTTGGGTGACTGGTTCTTATGTTTCATGATTATGTCACCAGGGCTTTTCCTCAGCACCCAGATTGGTAAGAGAAGATACCTTCCCCCCCCACAGGTTTACACATATGGACCCCACAGCTCAGGCTGGCACGCGAAGAGATCAGAAGCAGCAATCTGATTCAGCTGGTTACTGAGTTTGTAGCTTAAGATATTGGAGGTATTAAATATTCCATGTTCAAGCTGTTCATCTAATTGTATTAAATGCATTATTGCAAAGGAGACTTTTCTTTTGAAAGGACTAACACTAGATCACTTAAAAAAAACCTAGCCTTTATTTGTGAGAATTTTCAAAGGGTTCTTTTTATCTAGGAGACTAAGTCTTTTGATTTGAAGGCCAATCAGTTCTGGCAATCTGAGGGACTTTCTACTGGGTGTTAATTTAATTAGATTCTGGAGGGTGTGATGAATTTTTCAAACTTTTTTGGAATAGTACCTAATATTTAGGGGGAATTATTTTGCTGTTGATGGCACTAAAAACAGCCTTTTTTCCCTTTGGCTATTATGACAAGTGATGAGACTGAGCTTTAGTGGTAATGGAAGTAATCTTCTCAGAGACTGTAACCATTTGAGGCAGTCATGTGTGATCTTCATCCTCTGCTTTCCACAGGAGAAGCATGTGAACCTATTACACATTGAGTCCCGAAAATCAAAGAGAAGAAACTCAGAGTTTGAGATTTTTGTTGATTGTGATATCAATAGAGAACAATTGAATGATATTTTTCATCTGTTGAAGTCTCATACTAATGTTCTCTCTGTGAATCTACCAGATAATTTTACTGTGAAGGAAGATGGTAAGTTTGAAAAGTGAAAATACTACTCAGAAGATTAAGTGCGTAATGTGTGTCCTATCTTATGCTTAGCTTGAAGGCATGAAAGTAAAAGTAAAACACTGTCTATTCAAATTGCTTACAATCTGATACTGAAGAAGATACAAAATGTAATTGCTCAAAATGCTAAAGAAAAATTATAAAGCAACATTTTATCAAGGGCGAGAGAAGTGGAAAGGAAAACTTGAGTACAAGAAAGAATTTAGAATAGTTAGAAATCCATTGTTTTCTCAGTTTCCAAATCATCAGGCATTTCTTTTTTTTTTTTTTTTCGGTACGCGGACCTCTCACTGCTGTGGCCTGTCCTGTTGCGGAGCACAGGCTCCGGACGCACAGGTCCAGTGGCCATGGCTCACGGGCCCAGCTGCTCCGCGGCATGTGGGATCTTCCCAGACCGGGGCACGAACCTGTGTCCCCTGCATCGGCAGGCAGACTCTCAACCGCTGTGCCACCGGGGAAGCCCCATCAGGCATTTCTTGATTTCACAAACCTCCAGTTCACAATCCCTGAGCACTTAGTAACTCTTACAGGGCAGATACCTAGCAGATATTAAGTGAATATTTGAATTTGTTGAGAATGTGGACAATTACTGACAACTATGATGTGAAATACTCTATATATGAAATACAATATTCTTCCTTGTCCTCACTTCCACCAAAACCAAATGGAAAGCTTCTAAATTTTCAGATACTCAGGTAGCACAGAGATAATCTAAAATCTTCTACTGTGAAAAAATCCTTGCAGTTTACTTGGGGCAAGAGACAAATGGATAAATCAGTCACATTTTATATATGGTACTCAATTTAAAATAATCCCTTCAGATTATGTCACAATATTTGGGTGTAATCAGGGCTGATATTCATCTGTTATGTATTCATATGGCTGTATAAGGTATTAAAATATCAAGATTCTATGTCCATGTCTGGCTGGCAGATAGCTTTTCCCCTGAGTCCCTTAAGTGCTCCTCACCATGCCTGAAGCCCATGTGCCCCCAGTTCTCCCCTAGGAGTCCTGTGGCCACCACAAACAACTAGAAGATTAACACCTGATAGAGCAGGAGCCTGGGACCCTGCTTGTGTCTATTTTGAGTGATTGGTGCCCCTGTTGTTTTGTTGCTGAATCTCTTGAATATCACTTCTGGGTATGTTAGAGCATTAAACTGGAGCAAGAAGAATTGAGTCCTAGTCCTCTCTGTTCCATTAGAGATGAATGATCTTGGATAAGTTACTTCACCTCTCTGGCAAATGAAGAGTTTTATAGAGTCTAAAGAGTTCAGCTGATTTTTAGGGAACACCAACTTGTATCAGATATTTCTACTAAGAAATGGGGATACAAAAAGAAATAGTCCTACCCTGGAGTCGTTCCCATTCTTTTCTGTAAGACAGCCATATGCAGATACATTATAGTAAAACAGTAAAAGCTTTCAGAGAATTGGAGTCATAGTCATGGGAACCCAGATGATAGAGAATTAGCGCCACCTACAGGGTCAGGGAAAGCTCATTTTATTTGGGTCCTGAAGGAGGAGAAGGATATTCTCAAGAAAACAGAAGGATGAGGTGCAGCAGGATGTGGGATGGGATAGGTATTCCAGGGAGAAGACCAGCATTCACAAATCTCAGAGTTTTAGGAGAGCGTGTATGTATGAGGGATAGTGAGAAGATCAAAGTAGCAAAGACATAAATGATCTCTAATATCCTTTTAATCAACAAAAATAAACAGAGTTTTAATTAAATTTGCTAATTAAAAATTAGGCTTGGGGTTTCCGTGGTGGCGCAGTGGTTGAGAGTCCGCCTGCCAATGCAGGGGACACGGGTTCGTGCCCCGGTCCGGGAAGATCCCACATGCCGCGGAGAGGCTGGGCCCGTGAGCCATGGCCGCTGAGCCTGCGCATCCGGAGCTTGTGCTCCGCAACGGGAGGGGCCACAACAGTGAGAGGCCCGCGTACTGCCAAAAAAAAAAAAAAAAAAAAAAAAATTAGCCTTACTCTTTAAGACTAGCTAAATATGTAGCTTAAATTTTTTTGAACTTTTGGTCTATTACTAAAGTGCATCATTTCTGCAATGCTTAGGAAATTAAGGCTTAAAATATTTTTAAACTCAAAAACTTTGAATAAGATTTACTTATTAAAACTAGACCAATTTACTTGTATACATTGTGCCTCAACGTACGAGCTAAAATTAAAAATCTCATCCAAATGCATTTATGACTTTCTTAATTTCTTTTTCTTTATTGCCTAATTTAAGATGGTCTCTTCAACTGTTAGTGTTTTTTGTATTTTTCAGGTATGGAAACTGTTCCTTGGTTTCCAAAGAAGATTTCTGACCTGGACCATTGTGCTAACAGAGTTCTGATGTATGGATCTGAACTGGATGCTGACCATCCTGTAAATATTTTAAATAAATATTTTCATGAAAATAAGTTAAAGCAAACTAAAAAATTAAGGGTATTATTTTTCTTTTCTGGAGAAAGTGCTTATTCTAGACTAAATAGGATCTTGATTAATCTGGGTTTCAGGAAGTGTTATTAGTCCTTCATGTTGGTGGACTTGAAACCAAGTGACTGAAGAGCATCCAATTTCATTGGCTCCAAAACATCTGTGTCATGCCTGGAATTCGTATCACTAAGAGCTATTCCAAGAATTACACTACAATGAACACCGTATCTGCAGTCGGTTTCTATCAAAATGGGCATGGGCTATTGGAGAGGGGAGTAAAGATAGGAAGGGGGAAATCATCACCCACACTGCCCAGCATAATTGGTTTATTATGCAGTTGATGAATTAGGAAGCTGTTTCCTTGGAAAATCATATGGGATACAGTACAGGCATGAGTTGGAGAATTAGTAAGTCTAGAGCATTAGGACTTCTTATGGAGCTCTAGGATCCTGGGAGGGGAGGAGAGAAGAGAGTCAGCAGTAGAGTTGCACAGACCAGGGATTTAATCTAGCTTCTATCACTTATTAGCTGTGTGAATGTGACCGTATACTGCCTTAGACAACCCCAGCCGATCCATCCATTTATTCTATAATATCTCATTGAATAAGTATTGGAATTAATAATTTGCTGTACCTGCACTCTGGGAGCTTCCAGTCAAGTTGACAAAGTAAAGCACACACACACACATATATAAACAAAATACAAGATTTAAGTATGAAAAGTGTGCTAAGTGGCATGAACAGACTGCTTTGAGATATACACAAGAGAGTAAACACTTCTAGCTGAAGAGGTCAGAGAAAGGCAACCTTGTTAACCTTGTTAACTTGGCCTTAAAGAATTTTGGCAGGAAAGAGATGGAGAGGAAGGACAGTTCATTGCAAAATGAGCAAAGGTTCAGAGGCAAGAAAATCTGGGGCATGTTTACGGAAAGGTGTGTAAATCAGTTTTACTGACCTACTACCAAGTCCTGCTGATTTTCACCTCCAAGATATTTCTTTAATTTGTTCCTTGTTTATTCTTACTACCACATCCCTTAACTGGTCTTCCTGCCTCCAGCCTTGCCGCCTCAAACCTGTCCTCATAGTCACTAGAATGATCTAAAGCCTCAGTATAACCGTTATCCCTCTTGTGCCTAAAAATCACCAATGTTACCTCAGTACAGATCTAAGAAAACTGAAAACATAAGCCCACGCAAAAACTTGTACACAAATGTTCATAGAAGCATTATTCATAGTAGCAAAAAAGTGGAAACAACCCAAATATCCATCCACTGGTGAATGGATAAGTAAAGCATGGTATGTCCCCAACATGGATATTAATGGCCATAAAAAAGCATGAATTACTCAACATGCTACAACAGGGGTGAACCTTGAAAACACTGTGATAGTGAAAGAAGCCAGTCACAAAAGGCCATACATTGTGTGATTTCTTTTACATGAAATATCCAGAAGTGGCAAATTCATAGCAACAGGAAGTAGATTACTGTTTGCCAGGGCTGGGGGTGAGGGAAAATGAGGATAGACTGCGAATGAGCAGGGTGTTTTTTTTCAGTGTGATAAAATGTTCTGAAATTATGGTGGAGGTGGTTGCACAACACTGTGAATATCCTAAACCCCCCTAAATTGTACACTTTAAAATGTCA
This sequence comes from Aethalodelphis obliquidens, assembly GCF_003676395.1. Lineage (NCBI taxonomy): Eukaryota > Metazoa > Chordata > Mammalia > Artiodactyla > Delphinidae > Aethalodelphis > Aethalodelphis obliquidens. The sequence goes on from NW_020837958.1 coordinate 27,593,613, forward strand.
GTTTTAAGGTATGTGAGTTATATCTTGATAAAGCTGTTATTTTTTAAAAAAAAAAAAAAAACCCAATGGCTTCCAATTACCCCAAGACTAAAATCCAAGCTCTCAAACAGACCTTTACTAGCAGACCCATAACTAGTCTTCACCGTGCTCCACCTCACTCTCCAGGCTCCAGTAACTTTGGATTACCTGTACTTTCTTAGGTGCAACATGCTGTTTTTCATTTCTGCGCTGTCCTTGGTGCTGTGCTTTCTGTCCTTCTCCCCCTGGCTCTCCCCACTCCTCTTTTAGCTTAGGAGTCATTGCTAGGGACCCTTTCCTGACCCCCACTACCCTCTTCGCATACTCTGGATTATGAGTTTCTTTCTGAGTTCAAGTGGTATTTTGTGCCTGTCTGTAATAAGGCACTTACCATATTGTTTCAAAACAATTGGTTAAAGTAAACTCCTTGAAGACCCAGATTGTGCTGTGTTTCTCTGAATTTCAGCACAAGGCCAGGTGCATAGTAGGGACTTGTAAATCTGTGTTAAACACACGAGTCTCATTCTTTCCTTTCAAGTGTCCTCCCCTTCTTTCCTATTTTGTATTATTGGCTATTTCCTCCTAAGATTTGCTTTTTGATGCCTTATTTTGTCTATTTTTTTCTTAAATATTTTTCATAGGTATAAATTCTAGTGTTACTATCTCTTCTATCTTTTCATCATTAATTGCTTCTACAAATGATTAATATGTCTGCATTTTGCAATAAAATCTGAAGCTAGATTCAGTTGCCATGATTTCAAATATTAGTAATTACTACTTTGTTACTAATTACAGGAAAATATAACTGAAGATGTAGTCAAATGATTAAGAAAAAACTCACCCTTGGAAAAGAGCCATGTATTTTAACTAGGGTGGTGCTTTTCTTTTTCCTCAAACTATTTTATTTTTGTAGCTACTGTAGTATTTTTGAATCTATAGTATCTTTTATCTTTGCAGCCACTATCGTATGAATCTGTCATATAATGTTGACTTTAAAAGAAAAATGATCATAAATTTCTAAACAGTGCTTGCTCAAAATAACAGTTATATAGCGCTTCAGTATAGTCACTTGAATAATAATGAAATGTTTTCTAAGTCATTTGTTAAGTATTTTTTAGTATACATATTTAAAAACTTTTCTTTAATTATCAGGGCTTCAAAGACAATGTCTATCGTAAAAGACGAAAGTATTTTGCAGACTTGGCTATGAACTATAAACAGTAAGTGTACTATAAAAATAACTTATTCAACTTTGAACTAATGAAATAAATGGAGTAAATTATGCCTATATAGTAAATAGAAAACAAGATACGTGCTACTGTTTATTGGATGCTAATTCAAGATAACTTCTCTTTATCTCATTAGTGGAGACCCCATTCCTAACGTTGAATTCACTGAGGAGGAGATTAAGACCTGGGGAACTGTGTTCCGAGAGCTCAACAAACTTTACCCAACCCATGCCTGCAGAGAGTATCTCAAAAACTTACCTTTGCTTTCTAAATACTGTGGATACCGGGAAGATAATATCCCACAATTGGAAGATGTCTCAAACTTTTTAAAAGGTAATGAAATGATTAATTTTTTGTAAGGGGAATATTGAACTCCATTTCAATGACAATAGAATTTTTAATAGAGGACTAAAGTCCAGTTATTTGGGAGGTCAGAATTTTTCTGTATTCTGTCCTGGCAATTCTCCAGGCACCACGTTTGAAGAGGGACGTTCATAACCTGGAGCAAATGTAGAGGAGAGTGAGCAGAATTGTAAGAGGATTGGAAAATGTATCATATAAATAAAATTTGAAGGATTCTCAGGGTGTTTAACCTGGAAATTTAGGGGACTTTATAGATTTATTTAAATATTTGAAGGTCATCTTATGTTATAGAGGGATTCCTATGTGGCTCTGAAGTAAAGGACAGTCGGATAGAAACAGCAAACTTTTAGTTCGAAACGGACAAGATCCTGTTAAAAGAGCCATCTGAAAATGGGACAGGCTCATGAGATGGTTAGTTCCACATCCATGGAGATGTTCATGCAAAAGTTCCACACCCACTAGAGGGATGTGATAGAGGAGATTCAAGCACCTTTGGGAAGGTTGGAGTAAATGATCGCTGAAGCCCCTTTCCACACTAAGATTCTATCGTTTTCTCAAAGAAGAAGATGTGTTAATAGAAGCATAAACAAAGACTAAGGACAATTTTGCTCCTTTTAGTTCATCATGCTTACTTGGTCCAGGCTTCCTTATTTTTTCTCACTAGTATAGGAAGTAAAAGGATCAGTGATCTCCAGGATCTACAATATGTAAGAAAAATAAATATTCCCCTTTGATCTCAGCAGATTAGAACCTTAGGGGAAAAAATAGGCATTATGTTTTTGACCCAAAGGGAGTTTATCTTATTTCCATCATGATCTGAAATTACTATCTTTGAATTTATTATATAGACTGTTATAAAAAATACATATTTATTCAACTCCATAATTCTCATTCCTCAACCACTATACACAAAACTAAGAACTAAACAGGAGAGGGCAATATAGTTTTTACAAGGGAAGAACTCATATAAGTGGTTCCTACAAAAACTAGATTTAAAAAAAATAGTGATTAAGAATGGCAGAGAACCAAAGCACATGACCTTGTGTGACTTAACAAAGATGGACTAGCATATGCTACAGAAGTTGTTATCAAATCACACTTGCATGAGATCTGGAGGCAATAGTTTGTTATAGATGCAAAACTGAAAGCTGATCACTTGGGGTCTGGAGCTTGAGCAGGCTGCAGAGCTTGTTGCTAAAGGTGTTTCAAGGGAACGTGTCAAAGAGAGAAACCAATATTAAAAGACAGTTCAAACAAAACATGAATTGGAAGGGGCTACCTGCCCTGGCAAATATGGTGGCCACTAGACAACCGTGGCTGTTTAAATAATTTAAATGAATGTAGGGACTTCCCGGTAGTCCAGTGGTTAAGACTCTGCCTTCCAATGCAGGGGGCATGGGTTCCATCCCTGGTTGGGGAACTGAGATCCCACATGCTGTGTCGTGCGGCCAAAAATAAATAAATAAATAAAATAAAGTTAAAAAAAATAAAATGAATGTAAATCAAAATGTTAGTTCCCCAGCCACATTAGCCACATTTCAAGGGCTCCATAGCCACACGTGGCTAGTGGCTAGCAATAGGCTAGATGTTGAACATTTCCATCTTTGTGAAAAATTCTTTTGCCCATCGGAGTGGGAGAATCCAAGTACAAAGCATTGGGGTGGAACTGGAATTACCAGAGTGTGAGAGTTTGAAATGAAGGACAAGATCAGAGCTTATAGAGGTCCCCAGAGCCACTGCAGCCTAGTGGAAGGTGACTTTTACAGTGGGCATGCAGACTCAGGTATTGGGGAATGAAAGAGCACCATCCAGTTTAGATAACAAAGAAACTACAAGAGGTAGTACTGGCTAAAAATGACGTAGTTTCAAAAATGGTTCTGATCTAAATTAATAGATCTTGTTAGTGAGTTTTTTAAAAAAAGAAAAGTAAGATTGTCTATTCTAGTGAAGATTTTCTCCTTTGCTTTGCAGAGCGCACAGGTTTTTCCATCCGTCCTGTGGCTGGTTACTTATCACCAAGAGATTTCTTATCAGGTTTAGCCTTTCGAGTTTTTCACTGCACACAGTATGTGAGACACAGTTCAGATCCCCTCTATACCCCAGAGCCGTAAGTACTTCTACTGCAGCATCCATCCATCGATATGGTACCTACGTCATGATTTTTTGTGAGGATCAAGCGAATTAGCACATGTAAAGCATTTTGAATGGTGCCTGGCATGTAATACATGATCCACGCTCTATACATGTTAACCGTTATTATTACCATTATTAATTGACAACCTATTAGGTGCCAAGTGCTGTCCTAAGCATAGGGGATGTAAGACTGAAAAAAATCAAAGTTTCCTGCCTTCATAGACCTTATATTCCAATGGGAGATATAGATAATAAACAAACAAGTAAATGTATATATATATAAAATTCAGATGGTTATAAGTACCATGGAGAAAAATAAAGTAGGGAAAGGGGACAGAGTTGTGTGTGTGTGGGTGTTTCTACTTTGAAAAGGGTGATCAGAAAAGGACTGACTGAGAAGGTCACATTTGAGTAGAGACCTGGTTTGGGGGTTGGGGGGTTGACATGTGGATGTCTGTGCGTATTTGTATGAACTTACATATGTGTGTTTGTGAGTGGCCAAGGTTTTGTAATAGTGTCCTTTGTGGTCCATTTCCAAAGTAATACCACCTGATCAATTTGAATAAAAGTAAGATCAGGTTTTGATTTGATTGAATGGTTGATTATGCATTTATGTTAAATGTCACAGTGTGACAACTTGTACCTCTTTTTCAGAGATACCTGCCATGAACTCTTGGGTCATGTCCCCCTTTTGGCTGAACCTAGTTTTGCTCAGTTCTCCCAAGAAATTGGCCTGGCTTCTCTTGGAGCTTCAGAAGAGGCTGTTCAAAAACTAGCAACGGTATAAATCTGGAAATAGCTGTATGGATCAGTAATCTTTAACTGGGGTGGGCTGTGGGTATTTGTGTAGTTTAAAAGTACCTACTCAAGATGAGCATTAGAAAATTTGTCTTTGCTCATATTTAATTTAATTTAAATAATTTAAAAAAACATTAAAGGAAGATGTAAAAATTTAAGGCTTATCCAAAGAAGACCTGAGCTTTAAAAAAAAAAAAAAAGGCAGAGAGACAGAGAACACTAGAATACAGTAATGTTAACAGTTGGTATACCTTCTTTTTTTAGTAAAAATGATAGGTTCCTTAAAAATGATGCTAAAAATATTTTTGAGCACTAGGTACAAAACATGCTGGAAATAGAAAGATGAATAAGGCCTGGTTCCCACCTTCAAGGAACTTATACACAGACACTTATGTTAGAATGAAAGGAGGTCTGTAGAGAAGCTCAGGCAGGGTGCTCTGGGAGTGCAGAGAACTGCCTGTGGAAGGTTTCATGGAAGATGAACATCTGGACCAGCCCTGGGAAGATGAGTAATGTTTTCACCTGCCAGGAAAGGAAGGAAGAGCATCTTAGGATGAGGACACACAAGGAAAGACAGGAGGTGCTTGGTGTATCTGAGGAAATGACAAGAAGCTGGAGCAGAGTGTGTGAGGTTTGGGGAGGTGGTGTGAAATAGGCTAGATGGTTAGAACAGTGCTCTCAAATTGTGGTTTGGGGACCCCACAGGGTCCTTGAGTAAAAGATCCATTCAAAATGCAGAGTGAATTTTAATGTGAGGGACAGAGTTCATTGATATGGTTTCAGATTCCACATTACAGCTGTACTTTAAGAAATTACCACTTGTTGAGTTTTGATGTTGTGTCAAAGAAGAATAGCCACAATTATCTGAGAAGGCTATTACAATATTCAACCGTCTTCCAACTACTTATCTGTTTGAGGCTGACTTCTCTCCACATGCTTGAACCAAAACAATCTATTGTGACAGATTTAATGCAGAAGCAGATGTGAGAATCCATCTGTTTTCCAGCCAGACATTAAATAATATCAATCCGGACACTAAAAAGATTTGTGACAATATAAAACAATGCAACTTTTCTCACCGTTTTTTTCTTTCTTTTTTTTTTTTTGCGGTACGCGGGCCCCTCACTGCTGTGGCCTCTCCCGTTGCGGAGCACAGGTTCTGGACGCGCAGGCCCAGCGACCACGGCCCACGGGCCCAGCCGCTCCGCGGCACGTGGGATCCTCCCGGACTGGGGCACAAACCTGCGTCCCCTGCATCGGCAGGCGGACTCCCAACCACTGCGCCACCAGGGAAGCCCTCTCACCGTTTTTTTGTACAATATAGTTACTTTTGATTAAAATGTTATTTGTGTTACCATAAAATGGTTTATTATAATTTTAACATTAATTAGTAAACATTTAAATTTTTCTCAGTTTACATTTTTAATATGGTAAATATAGCTAGCTCTATCCCACATAAACAAAAGGTCTTTGGGGTCCTCAGTAATTTAAAATATTTATTTATTTATTTATTTACTTATTTATTTTGGCGGTGTTGAGTCTTAGTTGCCACACACGGGCTCTTCATTTCTCCATGTGGGATCTTTAGTTGTGGCATGCAGACTTCTTAGTTGAGGCATGCATGCAGGATCTAGTTCCCCTACCAGGGATCGAACCCGGGCCCCTGCATTGAGAGTGTGGAGTCTTACCTACTGGACCACCAGGGAAGTCCCTCCTCAGTAATTTTTAAGAGTATATAAGAGTTCTGGGAACAAAAGTTTGAGAAGTCTGGTTTGGAACGAGGTCAGATTGTAGAAATACTTGTGAGCTATGCTGGGGGTCTTGCATTTTATTCCAGGGTACTTTGGGTCAGTGACTAAGAGTTGTAATTTGTTTTAAATTGAGTCCTTCAGGATGTGAAAGTAATACTGATGTCATTTTGCAGTGCTACTTCTTCACTGTGGAGTTTGGTCTATGTAAACAAGAGGGGCAGCTAAGAGTCTTCGGTGCTGGCTTACTTTCTTCCATCAGTGAACTCAAAGTAAGAGCTGTAAATCTTTGCACATAACCATATTCACTTAATGTAATTGATATGACCTGAAATAGTTTCTGGATTTTAATTTATTTATTTTTATTATTTATTTATTTATTATTTTTGGCTGCCTTGGGTCTTTGTTGCTGCGCGTGGGCTTTCTCTAGTTGTGGCAAGTGGGGGCTACTCCTTGTTGTGGTACGCAGGCTTCTCATTGTGGTGGCTTCTCTTGTTGTGGAACACAGGCTCTAGGTGTGTGGGCTTTAGTAGTTGTGGCACGTGGGCTCTAGAGCGCAGGCTCAGTAGTTGTGGTGTACGGGCTTAGTTGCTCCGCGGCATGTGGGATCTTCCCAGACCACGGCTTGAACCCATGTCCCCTGCATTGGCAGGCGGATTCTTAACCACTGTGCCACCAGGGAAGCCCTAGTTTTTGGCTCTCAATAAGAGCTTACTGTGGGAAATACTTGGGGTGGCAGTAAACATTACCTAAGAGGCATTTTTCTCTATTTCCTAAGTTTTCTAAATAGATATAGATAACTATTCAGAATATAGTTATATCTTTTAAATAAAAATGTATTTTAAAACAAAGTCTTGCTGTTGCCTCACCATTTTTGGTGTGCTAGCAACAACTTCAGTAATTTCTAGGGAATTCTTTGAGATGTATTATTTATCCAATAAAAGAATGAACTTATGTTTGTTGAGTGGTGGATGTGCATGAAATATTGTCCAAGGTACAGTCTTTCTCTCAAGGAGCCTACCACCTGCTGGTGGGTACAAGTCATGTATAGGAATAACCAGTGTAGGGTAGAAAGCAGATGCCATAATGCAGGAATAAATAAATAAAGATCCTTGGGTACCTCCTAAATGGAGAAGAGTGTTAGAACAATGGAGTGGTCTTGGGGCGTTTATAGAGATAGCAAACCATTTGTTTTGCTGGCTCTGGCAGTTGGGTGTAGAATGTGATCATGAAAATAGATAGTATCCTTTGATTCACTGACTCTTCATCCTCTAGCACGCACTTTCTGGACATGCCAAAGTAAAGCCCTTTGATCCTAAGATTACCTGCAAACAGGAGTGTCTCATCACAACTTTTCAGGATGTCTACTTTGTATCTGAAAGCTTTGAAGATGCAAAGGAGAAGATGAGGTAAAGTATATCTTCCTCATGCCTTAATTTTCCTCTGTAAAAGATAGGTCCAATAATGGTAACAAGTCACAGAAGCAAGCAGCTGGATAATTAGAAGCCCACTAGGCACCTTTTGCCTGTAACACATCTCTCTTTCACAGTAAATATTTAGGGTGTATTGTTTATAATGATGTTCAGTGTTGCAAATATAAATCAGATACACTGAGAAATTGGTTACTTCCTATTCCTTCCTATCAGAGAGTTTATAATCTAATAGGAAAAATAAACTGTATGCAAATTACTATATAACAACTAGGAAGCCTTAAAGAGATACAGATGAAACGCTGTTCTGCATTTCATTCAGGAGCAATTCATTCCAGCTAGGGGAACAGGGAAAGCCTAATGGCATTTGAGAAAGGACTTGAAGAATACACAAGATTTAGATATGTTAATTTTTAGACTAACGGACAGTATTTGGTTTTTATCATTTTCTCCCTAGAAACTGATTGCCTCATATTTTTTTTCTTAAATAGAGAATTTACCAAAACAATCAGGCGTCCATTTGGAGTGAAGTATAATCCGTATACACGGAGTATTCAGATCTTGAAGGACACCAAGAGCATAACCAGTGCCATGAATGAGCTGCAGCATGAGCTTGATGTTGTCAGTGATGCCCTTGCTAAAGTCAGCAGGCAGCTGAGCATCTGACAGTTGCCAGTCCTAATCCCGAAAGCATCTGAGCATTCAGAGGCCTGTGGGCCAACTGTTGCTTTGCTTGATGACCTGGTTGTGGAGGAACAGCAGCCAAACAATCTTCTCTATTCCCATTCCTTAATGGACCATTAGTCTTTGAAAATGTGTACCTGGATACTCTAGCCACTACTTTTTTTTTCTTTTGGTAACAGCTTTAGTGAAGTGTAGCCTAATTTTATTTTCCCCAGTTCTTGAGTAAAATGACTTCAATGATCACTTACAATACCTTGGTGGTTATTATGGAACTGATCCACATTGTTACTTAAGATTCTCTTATTTCTACAATAGCTTACTTATAACTGAATTTGTGCCAAGCTTGGTCACATTCACATGCCCAAATTTAATAGGGGATCAGCTGTCTCTGCTGCTAGCCTGAGCAAAAGCAGAGAGGCCTTTGCATATGAAACATACCTGGTAAAGAGCAAATAGTCTATTTTCAAGTGTAGTGTCTTGTAGGGAAAAAGGAGTATTTAAGTCTAGAAAGGTTGATTGGAGTATAATCCTTAAGTCCAGGTGAAGAATTTGTGACTTTATTTTGAAGGCACTAGGGAGCCCCTGCCCGAGTGACCATCCTCCTTGAAACTCTTTTCTTTCTGTGGCATTGCATATGTTTTACATTATCTGTCCTACTCAAGAGGCCAAAGGGAGCTTGCAAGGCCCTGAACTCCGACATGCAGCCCCAGAGAATATCCTCAGGTTAGCAGGAGACAGTGTTGTCCAAGGGAGAGTTCAAACTGAGACAGATGAGAAGCGTGCAAAGTTTAAGTTGGAAAAGCAGTGCCAAGCACTTTATTTCCAAGGTATAAGGTGAGACCATAAATAGGAAGGTCAGGCGTGACAGTCGAGTGTGGGGAAATGGGGAGGAGATGGTGTAAGAAAAGTCAAGAAGAGCATTTTAGGACTGACACTGTAATAATGAAGGCTGCAAGCACTGGCTTTTATGTGGTGTCAGCGGTGTAGTACAGGGAGCAGGCTTGGTATAAAGCAGTAAAGCTGGAATCCCCAGGATAGGCTTGTGTCTCTTCAGTTTGCTCCTTTCCTCCCCCCACCCACTAAAGGAAGACTTTCCTCAAGTTTCTGTCTTTAGCCCTCTTCTCTCTCTGCTCTCTGTTCACGGGAGATGTCATCCGTGTCCATGACTTTCTTATTTCATGTCTCCCATATTTGCAATTCTAACCCTGACATCTGTCTTGAGTTTTTGCCTCTTACATCCAGCTGCCTGCCAGATATTTCCATCTAGATGTCCCATGAATTAGGCCAATGTTGTGTAACTTCTTGTGGCACCATTCATTAGAATGAAATGGGGTTGTGCAACATGGCAGCCCTGCCAAATATCTTAAACTCTATAGGTCCGAAAAGAAACTCAGAATCACCAGAATTTTGTGCCCCATCAGTTTCCTCTCCCAGTGATCTCATTTCTATTGATTGTATGAAGGGTCATATTTTCAGCCAATTTCCCATTCTTAATCAGCTATTTAAAGACCGTGTCCTTAATTTTTTCACATTAATAGTCAAATTGAATACCATTTAACATGTTTTATTTCAACAGACAACTAGATATTTTAATCCTTTTTAGGCCTCAAAGGAAATTATTTTAAAAACTCTTAAAAATTTATTTCATTTTATGTTATACAAGGAAATAGAATTAGGAAGAATAATTCATGCTACTTCAGATTTTTACATTACTTATAAATTTTAATAGCTGATCAACTGTTAAGTATACCTTTGATAGTACTAGATCTAAGTCAGCTAATCTAAAACCTTTTGAAATATTGGTTAGGTCGTTTATAGTTAGTGTATTTGGTTGCAAGGAAATCTATGAAGCAAACTAGGATAGATAGCAAATAACAACAAATCATGCATACTGTATCTGGTTTGGTTATTTTCATACAACTTTGATCATTGCAAAGAATCGTAGTTATTGAATTTTTAAATGATGGTATTTCAAATCACTCTATGACAAAAGCACACTAAAGTAAATGTTAAAGACACAACGATTATAATTCACATCTTCAGAATAATGGAAATATTTAATGATTGGTTTCAGTTCTTTCTTCTAACCTCTGAATTTAAGATATTTGGTAAATGAGGAGTTCTGAGAGTCTTAGAGTTTTCATGCATTTTAAATATATTTCTTCAAATATATGAGAACAGAATTGAACCAAAAGTGTGGTTCATAATTCTTAATCAGTGAGTTATTACTCAGGGACATAGATGGTATGTTCCTGACTTTTTGAAGAATGCTCCAAAATCTGGTTGTCAGTTGCCTGTATTTCTTAATCTGCCAATTCTGTCATTTGGAGTTATACAGTGGTTATGACACGCCAAAGTGTACAGAACTATAGTTCATTATTAAATTGCCTTCCAAACTGAAAAAATTAAAAATCCTGGAATTGTCTAAAGGAACACATAATAGAGTTCATATATTAATTTCTAGGAAATGTATAAAGATACTGTGATCTTATTTCAGTTCGTCTTTATTTTACTATATGATATACACTTATGACTTGCAAGTTTGTTATTCAACTGGATAATAAAAGGACACAAAATTCATGTTCTCACTAAGCATTTTTTTTGTCAAATGTATGTTAAAAACTGATTTAAATGTATATTAGCAATTTCATTAGTTTCAGAAATCTGTAAGTTCCTTATACTTCTTTAAAAAGCCTACAAATATGTGATGTAAAGGGAGCCAGACACACCTGGAACCTAGAAACCACTTTTTGGAATTCTTGATAAAGTCTCAGTCTCATGTTCCTCATCTGTAAAATGAGCTAAATCTACTTTACTGGGTTATTGTAAGAATTATGTTGTGAGAGGACTTGTAAAAAGAAACATTAGCCATATGTAAAGAATCATTAATCTCCTAATCAGAGATCCCCATAGCTTCTGGATGATTTTTATCTTCCTTCAGAGGGAATTAACTTTTGCGTCGAGCAGATAGCATATAATGGCAGGGGAAGCTCACCTTAGTCCTAGCAGGGATTAAGCCAACTTGAAGCTGCGTTTCAGTCTTTGTGAGGGCTGGTTTATTTCCAGTTCACCTCTACTCTTACGGTGCAGCCCTTTAGGGATCTCAAAGGAAAGCTACGTGTGTGTACCAGGGCTTCTCCTTGGGGACCCTGGACTCCTACTTTTCTTTACTCTCATTCCACCCCACCTCCCGACACCATAAAATTGCTAAAAGTACTGTTCAGTTTCTCAGCTTTTCAGCTGCTGCTTTCAGCCCAGTTTCTTAGCCTCCAAGTCACTGCTTGCTAATTAGCAAATGCTTCAAGCAGAAAAGTAGTGCCAAATATAATCTCTCAGCTTTTAGATCTTGGCCCTCCAAGTTCTGGCTGCTTTGATAGCTCTCCGATGACTTGAAACAGATTTTAAAAATATTTCCCCCCAGTTTTTCTAATTGTTTTTGGTGAGAGAACTGGTCTGTAGCTAGCTAATCTGCATTTAAAGTGGAAATCTGACCTTGGAGTAACTCATTTAACTTCTTTGAGCCTTAGTTTTCTCATCTATAAAATAACGATTCCAACAATACTTATCATACCAGTAATATTGAGAGGATCAAATAAGATCATCTAAAAGAAAAAATTCCCTAACCTGTATAGTATAGAGAGATACTCTGTATACTTGAAATATTTTATATTTTCCTCTTATGGGGAGACAAATCACCTGAAAGTGATACCAATTTAAATCTAGCTCCATTCAAGAACTGCAACTCAACCAAGCTGCTAATGGGAAGAGCTTGTCAGTGGTATGTACATAGGTGAAATCGTAGCTGCATTTCAACCCATCTCAACACTTCCAAGGAATTGTATTATGGGATATAACATAATAATATAACTGTAAGTTAAAGTTACAGTTAATATAAATTGATGCATGTATATTCAAGGGATGAAATTGGAAAAAAACTGTATCCTTCCAGACCCTCTCTCTATGAAAACTGACTCTGGGTAGTTCCTTCTTGCCCCTTTGGATGAAATCTCAGGTCCCTGTCTTGAATTTTCTGCTCACTCTAAGTCCTTAGCTTCTAATCTCCCTCTCCACGCCCCCCCATTTCAGTATTTTCAAATTCCAGTGTTCTGTAAAAGTTCAAAACATTAGATTTTAAGGTTAAAGTTTTTCTTCTTCTCTAGAACTGAGAAAGGAAGAGGTGTGCTTTGTGTCTTTATTTTCTCGCTCCTTTTTTCTTGCTCACAAGGATGCCTCTGGCTTCTCCAGGGTTTGGGAATGGTGGTGGGGAGGAGAGGTAAGGAGTAGCAAGTTCTTTTTGGTCTGATACTGTTGTGAGTTGGCATATGTGCTTTCTGTACTTGGTAAGTATTTAATGCTGACTCATTCTCTGTGGGTGTTTTGAAACACCTTCCCGCTTCTTATTTCTTGGGATCTCTTGATGTGGGTAAACACACCTCTCTGACTGGGCTGTTGAATTCATCTCGCTCAGCCTCTAGGAATCTAGTAGTCAACTCTCCTGTGGGTGTCCCTTCAGCTCTCCAGAAATTCCCTTGGGCTGGGTCTAAAACCATCCCCTGGCCAATTTGCTCATGCTTGGGAAACACTCACATGGGAGATACTCAGACATTCTTTGTCTTAAAAAAGACATAAAAGACCTCTGGGCATGAAACACCTCTCCAAAGCATCAATCTCTTTGCTGAACTCTCAGAGCAGTTATCTGGCCACAAGCCATTGGACATTTCTCAGCACGAACTGGACAGCTGCCTGCCCGGCCCCAATCAGGAGGGATACATGCCAAGCTCTCTCAGTGGCCCTGCTGACGCAGGCCTTTCCTTAGACACGAGATGGGCAAGACTCACAGCACATTGATAACTACCGCCACACATCCTATCAGAATGCTCTCTCAGCCTCTCCAACCTCTTTCATAGCCTGGGAGCCATACACTGATTTCTAGACACCTCATTCTCAGGTTCTGCTTTGGTGGTTTTGTACCTCACTTTATTATGTGGGAGGTATTGGCACTTAATACCTTAGGGTCTTAGCCAAAATGGAGATGGGAAGGGTCCCATTTTTACACTATCACACATGCTTAAAAGGAATGGTCAGGCAAGAGGGATGAGATATGGGAACATATGTATATGTATAACTGATTCACTTTGTTATAAAGCAGAAACTAACACACCATTGTAAAGCAATTATACTCCAATAAAGATGTAAAAAAAAATGGTCAGAATAAAAAAGGCCACTCATAAAACAGTCAGCAAACAGTATAGTTTTTGCACATCAAGTTCTCTTGAGAATGAAGAGCTGCTTTGCCTTTCTAAAGTTTGCATGTTTATTAGCATGGTCCTCCCTGTTCTCAAGATGCCACAGGCTGGAGAGGTAAAGGTGAGGTGCTGCCCTTAAGTGGTCTTAAGGCAGAAACACCAAGGAGTGGGTGGAGTGGAAGAATGGGAAGGACTGTAAGAGCTCGGGGAGACACTTCTCAGGGCCTCCAGGCATAAACGGTGATGAGTACTGGAGGCTTGTGTCAGTAGAAGGGTCAAGAACTACTGAATATGGATTATCTTCTTTAATGTGACCCCATTTGTACCCACAGATAATGTGTGGCTTGGAAAATGTGGGTTATGTACAAAAAGTACAAAAAAGAAAATAAAAATGACCTGTAATCCACCACCCAGCGTGTGCGTGTGTGTGTAAAATTGGTATAATATTTACTTTAATGACATATCATGAATATTTCCCTTATTTATTATCTTCCAGAACATGTTTTTAATGGCAGCCTAGTATTCAATTGCATGGCTATATAATTTAATCAATCTGATTTTGGATTTTAAGGTAGTTTCTAAGTTCTTTACTATTATATGTAACCCCATAATGAATAACTTGCAGTCTAAGGGTTTGTGCATAGTTCCATTTTTTTCTTGTGATAGAGGAATAGAAGTGGAATTACTAGCTAAATATCTAAGTATCTATTTTCATATTCCTAATATGCTTTGCCACATTTTCCTTCAGAAAAATTGTGCTTATTTAGCTCCTACCGGTAGTGTATGAGGGTGTCTGATAAAAGCCATTTTATATGAAAATTTTTGGTGGGTGAAAATTATCCAGTTATTATCCAAGTTATTACCTTGATGATCGGAATCCGGGCCAGGGCCATGCTGGGAGCGCTGAGGGTTAGAAGGCCGCCCCGGGAAGGAGTCAGTGAGAACCAGCCTCCTTAGTTGTGTCGGGTGTGTGTTCTCGCTCCGTGCCAGGCGCTGAGGGCGACGGCAACGATGCAAGACACTACACTCGCCCACCAGGAAGCTCCCTCCGATTTTGCAAACTGCACACCAAAGCGGGCCCAAAGACAGTTCGCCCTAAGACACTGGGTCAGGACTCTTTCCACCCCCTCCCAGGCTCAAGTTCTTCCCCATCAAAGGGTGATGCAATCCCCGTCCTGTCAGCCATTCTGGGCTGTCGTGGGACTCTAACCTGAGGGAGCTTTGTGAACTTTTGAGCGTAGTGCACTCGTATAGAATTTTCACTCAACACAAGGAGTTCGAGGGGAGGAGGGAAAGAGAGGCAGAGCGTCCCAGCGAGACCGGAGGCCGCGGGCGGAGACGCTCAGAGCGCGCCGGGACTGCGTGACTGGGAGGCGGCTCCGCGAGGTACTTATTCTCTCCCGCCGGCGCCAGGTTAGCGGCAGCAAGAGGGAGCGGTCCGCGGCCCCGCCCACTGCGCGGCCCCCTTCCAACCACAGACCCTTCCCAGTGCCGGCCCCACACCCAAGTCACCAATCCCACCCCAGGCCGGCCCGTCCCTTGGCAAGCCTCTCCCCAGGCGGGCCCCGCCCCCGCTCCGCCCCCGCGCTTGCCCCATACCTCAGACACCAATCCCTCCCCCGTGCCCGCCCCTCCCCCCGGGAGCCCCCCCCCGCGCCCGCCCCCCCCCCCCCCCCGCCACCGGAAGTGCCGTCGGAGCGTTCCAGCATGGAGCGCGAGCCGAGCGCCACGGCAGCCGCCCCTGCTGCGGCCGCGCTCTTCGCCTGGGTACGTGACTCCGCCTCCGGGCCTTGGCCGCTGGGACTGAGGGGCGCACAGACGCTGGGAGCGCCCGGCCTCGGCGTGGGCGGTCCTGGGGCCAGGCAGCCGAGGTCCGAGAGGCGCTCCGGGTTGGAGGATCCTGGGCTGGGGGCTGAGGAGGAGAGGGCGGGGAGGGAAGGGTTTTCATGGGGTGACTTAAGGCTTCTGGGTGGTGGGGTCCAGACCGGAGGGGCGGCGGCGCAGTGGGAAGAACCTGCCTCCAGGACAGAGCGTCTGGGTCCGCGACAGACTTCAGGCCCGGATAGCGCCGGGAGAGGCGGAGCGGAGGGCTCTGTGGAGAGAGGATCTCCCCGTCCCAGAGCCCCGTGGGGCCACCTGTGCCCTTCACCCTCCCATTGCCAGGAGGATGAAGGCCTTTCCCCAGCCCCACCCCAGCCTGGCCGGAGCAGCCTTTGGTGTGGGGCCGGCGGTGTTGGGCCGTGCACAAGGCGGAGACCCTGCATAGTTACTGATACTCGGCTGTGACCGGGTCTTGCCTGCACGGAGGGTGTGGGAGTCTGCGCTGGTGTCGGTTTGACGGGAGCATTGAGAGACAGGGTCATCTTTATGTGTCGTGGCTGGAAGAGAGGAGGGTCTGTGCACAGGAGTGTGTGGCAGGCAGCCGACCAGATGCACGGGAACAAACATAGTGTCTTGTAGTTCTTCATAGCACATGCTTGTAATGAAACGTATAACTTGTTAATGTCGGTCTCCTTGGCCAGAATGTAGGCGTCATGAGGGTGGGTGCCGTGCATGTCTTGTATGGTGCCTGGCTTGTGCCTGGCACGTTGTAAGGTGCTCAGTACATATTTGTTGACTAATGGATGAATGAGTACCTGTTGTGTGCTGAGCTAGGTGCTGGTCTTTTGGGAACAACAAAAGAGTGAAAGACTTCCAGCTCTCGTGTTGGGGGCGGTGGGGGGAAGAGAATAAGACCTTTACTGCTGTTACAACCAGTATGTATAGACTAATTTACAAAATGGCGATTATCAGTACCAGGCAGCATTTATTGAGTGCAAGACTGCTGCAGACCGGCAGAAGGGAGAGCGTGGTGTGGCCCGAGGTGGTCTGGCTGTGTCTTTGGGGTGGCACTGGAGCTGGGGGTGGAATTAGGGATTGAATGTGTGCCTGGGTGGGTGCTTATCCCAGGCCAGGGACTGGGGTCTGTGTAGACAGGAAACATCTGACAGAAAAAGCCTTTCATATATGGCCTTGTCAGTACTGAAGCAAAAATACTGTTGAACCTAACTTCGTTGCTGTGCTTGGAGGCTTGCTGGTATTTTTTTCCTGAGGCATTATCTGTGTGGAGGGGTGTATTAGTTCGTTGGGCTGCCATAACAAAATACCACAGACTGGGAGGCTCAAACAATGGAAATTTATTTTCTCGCAGTTCTGGAGGGTAGAAGTCCAAGATCAAGGTGTCAGCAGGTTTAGTTTCATCTGGGGCCTCTTTGGCTTATAGATGGCCTCCTTCTTGCTGTGTCCTCATGTGGCTTTTTCTGTGGGTGGGAGCATTCATGTGTTTCTTCTTATAAGGATACCAGTCATATTGGATTAGGGTCCCATCCTTATGACCTCATGGAAGCTTAACTACCTTTTTAAAGGCCATATCTCGTAAAACAGTCACAGTCTGAGGTACTGGACGTTAGGGTTTCAACAAATGAATTTCAGCAGAACACAATTCAGTTCATAACAAGGGGATTTACCTTTTTGGATATGTGTGTGTGTGTGTGTGTGTGTGTGTCTTATGTCTGGAGTGTTTGTAAGGAAGGCAAATACAGCTGTAATAGATTGTATTAAAATTTCCTTTTGTTTTGCTTTATCATGGATTTAGGGCCTCTTGCTGCATTACAAAAATTTGGTGCCATTGTTTGAATCTCATAATGCTGGCTCAGCAACCTGTAGCCCTGGTAATGGGGCAGCCATGGAGATCTCATGGCTAACAGAGAAATCCTCTGCACATGCTTTCCACTTCACACCGTGCAAGTCTTTCATTTGCTCTTTCCTGAGGGACTCATAGGGTCTTACATTAATTCACTGTAAAATATATGCACACCTTCTTTGGGCCAGCACCATTTCAGATGTGGGGGAAATAGCAGTGAGCACAACAAAGCTCCTGCCATCATGGAGTTGCTTAACTCTCTGAGCCTTAGTTTCTTCATCTATGAAATGAATGATAATGCCCCGCACCCTGTGGAATTAAAGGGGAATGCCCAGCACACAGAGAAGCACTCAGTAGTTGGTTGCTAATATTGCCCTGAGGGCCTCTGGGACCTGTGTCCCTGCATGGCTCCCTCGTCCAGCATGGAGTCCTTGCAGCCCAGATGGCTGTGGAATAGACCACAAGGGGCAGGAGTTTGTATATATGTATGCATTTTTTGGTAGTTATTTTAAATCACTTTTTTTCATTCAGGTGTCTTCAAAAACAAACACATTTTAAAAATTTTACTACTCAAGAACCAACCAGCAGTCGGTGGTTGGAGAAATTATAAGGATTTCCAGAATCTTAATAAGATTTTCCCTGCAGGTCCATAATCCCTTATCTTCAATTTTGAATACAAAAAGCTCTGTAAACCCAGAACTGACCTGACATGAGGCTGTTTATAGTCTTTGCCCACTAACTATTTGTACTGTTTACTGCAGAAATAATACTGTTTTACTTATGGGGTGCTGCTCCCAGACCTTGCAGCAGTGTATATGATTTATATACTGTATTACTTTTCTAAAGTCTATAAAATTCTGAGTCTGAAGTACATCTGGCTGCAAGGGTTCCAGATTAGGGATTCTGGACCTTTATCATATAATAACGACAACAGACATATTGCCCATCAAGGGGAAATCTGTTTCCTTAGAGGAATCTCACCACGTGAATCTTACAGTAACAAAACATTGTACTTGGAAAGGCCCTTAGAGGTTGTTGCCAACCTCTTTCACCTGTTTCAAATGAAATAACAATGGTGTGCCTTGCTTGAGGGCACAAAATCCTCAGCTAACTTTGATTCCAGAAAGTCATTGCCAGTTTTCCCAGTGAGGGTGTGGGGAGATGGGACAAGAACTAGTCCTAGCGTATTTCCCACCCACTTCGTTCCTATTTTTCTTGATTATTTCTTTCCGTGGCTTCCCTAGATAATTACCGTTTATCAGAAGGAACTCCTATGCTGTCCCCTAAGGGCAACACATGTAGGCTGGGGCATTGGAAGGGGAAGGCGAAGAGTATCACTGGATGAGTTGTGGATGCTGAGAGCTCCTCTCACATGGAAATCGTGGTGTTCTGGGGATGGGGCCACCGTCCAAGTGTGGGTTGCGTATAACAACTTCTTAAGAATGAGTCTATGAAATCTCATCTGTTATAAGCTCTGAGAGGAACGTGAGGGTGAGAAAGATAGGGACAGGTAAATTCAAATTGACAGTTGGGGTTCCCATAGTTTTTCGTCCTTGGCTTATTTTATCCCTAGGGTGCAAATAGCTATGGGCAACTTGGCCTTGGCCACAAGGAAGATGTGCTTTTGCCCCAGCAGCTGAGCGACTTCTGTAATCCTGGATGTGTCAAGAGGATCACGGGAGGAGGGGGTCACTCTGCTGTTGTCACAGGTAACTTCCTTCAAGAATATATTTTCTCTCATTTTCTTATTTAGACATTCTCCCCTAGGGTGTTATATTACTATCTTTCAACCTTTTGTATTTTGCAGAGGACAACTTTTTTGTGAAGGAATCACGCTACCATCAGAGAATGGCAGATTGTCAGAGCTGAAAGGATTTCAGAGATCAAGGCCACCCCTCTTTTCCCCTCGCCCGCTCTCCAAATGAGCCTCAGAGAGGAAAATTGCTTAAGGTTACAAGACAAGTAGTGGCCGAGTTGCAACATATATTACATTTTATACCATAGATTGATATTTAACTTTCATATATGAGTTAGAAGTCTTGGCAGTTAAGTCGAATATTCCTTGAGAGCAAGAATTTTATATTTTCCATAATCTTCCCTCAGCGTACCTAGGATAGTACTTAATAAGTACTACAAGCGCTATAATATTGCAAAGGAGGGCATATTGCATCCTGGTTAAGAACATGAACTCTGGAATCAAACCGTGTGGGTTTAAATCCTGGTTCTCTTAATTGTTAACTGTGTGGCCTTGGGCAGATTACTTAATTTCTCTGTGCCACAGTTGCCTCTCTGTTACATGGTGATAATAATGATGAGAAACAATGAGTTAACAGGGCTGTATTATGACTTTCATGAGTCCTTGACACTTTTGCCTTTGTGGACACCTCCTTCCATAAAGAAATATTTAAAATTATGTTTACAGCTGCACTGACATAAAGATTAATATAATCCAGGCTAGATTTAGTATTATATATTCCTATTACATATATTTTTTTATTAAAAAATTAGATTAAAACCTTTTTGTGGGCTTCTACAAGTATGGTGGGCCCCAGGCACTGTGCCTGAAGGATAAGTCAGCCCCACGCCTGAGGCCCTCAGAAGAGTACTTGGCACATTCTGCATCCTGAATAAACGTTGGCTTTTATTGTTACGGCAGATGCTCAATTTGGTAATTGATTGGCCACTGCTGTAGGACTTGGAGTTTCCATTTAGATGTTAGATTGGAGCCCCTTGGACTTGTGCCATTTGGTCCAGAACACATTAACATGCATGGCTTATTAACTTGGGTGGGAAAAAAGTTAGTTGGGTCCATGACTCCAAATAATTAATGAAATCCTTTTGCTCATCTTAGCAGTTGTAATTTCCCCTGTTCACACTACCACTAAAACCTTTATATTTTGCAGATGAAGGAAGCCTTTTTGTCTGTGGCCTGAACAAAGATGGGCAACTGGGGCTTGGTCACACCGAGGATGTCCTGTACTTTACCCCCTGCAAATCCCTCCTTGGATGTCCCATCCAACAGGTGGCCTGTGGCTGGGATTTTACCATTATACTTACAGGTGAGTGTACTCCTAGGTAAATCTTTATCACCACAAAGGCTTTGGGTGAGAAGTGCATGATGTTGGGCCCTGATTAAATGAAATCCTCGTTGTATTTAAAAACACACACAAGTGTTCTCTCTGGTTGTCAAGGAAAGTTGCAGGGTGCATTTTGCAAGGAGGGTTTTAACAGTAAAGGAGATAGGGCTGGAAAATCTGGACTGTAATTATTAGAATCTAAACAATAGCTCTCATTTATGAAGTACTTAGTGTGGGCCTGTGTCAGAGTTGTAGGGAGTCAGTAGGTAACACTCTGTTTCTTGCTCACATTTGGGATCAATTGTGAGACAATCACAGAGCAGTCAGACAAGTAGAGATCAAATTATCAGCTTTTTGCTGATAAAGGCTAAATTGGAGGGCAAGGTTAATTGTCAGGCCAAGAGGTTCTGCTAATACTCCTCTGATCCAAACCCACTCCCCAAACTCTAGGCCTCTGCCGTAGGGGAAGCCCTTACTATGTGTCAGCCCAGAGTGCCTGAGAGGAAGGTGCCAAAGCTATACTGTCCTGTTCCTTCTCCCAAACTCACCAACTGGCTAGGTTACCCATCCTCCCCTAGAAAGCAGTGAGAATGGGGAAGGGCAGGGAGAAAGGCCTGGAGTATATTAAAATTATGGAAATTCCATCTCATGGAAATATGAAAAGTGGGAGATAAGTATCCTCCATCCCAACACTAGGCACATGGCTAAGCATTCTCCACAGCTAACTTGTCATTAATTAGGTGGTGTAGTGGATAGCCTGTGTAAAACGCTTAGCCCAGTGCCCACTGTTTTTGTTCCTAGGGGGATAGAGCAGGGCGTATGGACTGAATGTGCTGGAACCCAGGGCCCCACTCACTCCTCTCATTCCTTTTGCTCTTCTCATCCTTCAGCATTTACCCATTTGTCACAGTTGTCTTACTTCTTAGATTTGCAATTCAAGTATTTCTATTTTGCAGAAAATGGTCAAGTTCTATCATGTGGATCCAATTCCTTTGGCCAATTAGGAATTCCTCATGGGCCTCGAAGATGTGTGGTCCCCCAGGCCATTGAGGTAAGGACAGCCCCTAATATTGAGCTTGCCTGTGTACTGTGAAAGTGTCTCCAGGTATCAGTTATCCCTCCCTGGACTAAAAGACTGGCTGGGCCCCTGAAAACCCATGGGGTAGTTAGAATTTAAGTTGAAAAACTCAGGTTCTCCTGGGAAAAATTAGGTTGGAGGGATGGATATTGTGAGTGAAAAGCCTCTGTTAGCTCTCATGCATGTTATAATTTTTTGTGAAATAAAACAATAAAAGTAATATATCTTATAATGACATTAATGACATTTTACAATTCTAAAAGTCGTCATAGTGGAAACTGTGTTAGAAATAGGTCCAGTGGGAATTGACTCGCCTAAAGACAGTAAGTGAGGCAGATGGCATAGGCCTGCACTGTCCAGTGGGAATGTCATGTGAGCCACATATGTAACTTAAAAGTGTCTAGCAGTGCCATTCAAAAAAGTAAAAAAAAAAAAGGTGAAATTAATTTTTAAAATAACAGCTTTATTGAGATATAAGTCGTATACCATAAAATTTACCCTTTAAAAATGTATGTTTCAGTGGTTTTTAGTATACTCACAGAGATGTGCAGCTACCACCATCATCTAATTTTAGACCATTTTCATTATCACAAAAGAAACTGTGTACCCAATAGCAGTTAACTCCCATTTTCCCCTCCCACCCCCTGATGACTGCTAATCTGTATCTGTGGATTTGCCTATTCTGGGCATTTCACATAAATGGAATCATACAATATGTAGCCTTTTGTGGATGGCTTCTTTTACTTCACATGATGTTTTTAAGTTTCACCCAAGTCATGGTATGACATGGTAAAATTAATTTTAACAACTTTTAAACTATTATAATGTAGCCAAACTATTATTATTTCATTTTATATGTCACCAATATAAAACTTTATTAATGAGATATTTTATATTCTTTCATTTATATGTAGACTTTTTTCTGGTGTACATGTTTTACTTAGAGTATATCTCAATTCAGTCTAGTCACATTTCAAGTGTTCAACAGCCATGTGTAGTTAGAGGCTACCATATTGGACAGCACAAGTGTAAGATAGGACGCCTGGTTTTAGTTCGGAGCTCTTTTCACTGCATCATACTTAAAATGTACACATTTTTGTGAAGATTATATTGTAAGCGAACTTTTAGAGGAATTATGCTGGAATCTAAAATGAGTTTCACCACCTAAGCTGCTCCACTCATATCTAATTTCCTTAAACAGTGACTAAGAGTGGGAGATCTGTTTTCACTGGAGAGAGCTTAGGTCTGCTCCTATCACTTTGCTGAATTCTAATTGCTGGTATTGTGGGGTATTATTTGGGGTCATGGTTTGGGCTGTTCTAACAAAAATATTATAGACTGGATGGCTTAAACAGCAAACATTTAATTTTCACAGCTCCAGAGGGTGGGAAGTCCAAAATCAAGGCACTGGCATTTTTGATATTTGGTGAGGGCTCACTTTCTGGTTCATAGACAACCATCTTTTTTCTGTGTCCTTACATGCCACCAGAAGGGGAAAGGCGCTCTCTGGGGTCTCTTTTATAAGGGCATTAATCCCATTCATAAGGGCTCTGCTCTCATGACCTACTCACCTTCCAAAGGACCCACCTCCAAATACTATTATGTGTTGGGGATTAGGTCTCAACGTGCATTTCCTAAGAACACAGACACTGAGTCTGTAGCACATGGTATGCATGGAAGTCTAGACTCTGTAGTCCCTGTTGTAAGAAGTGCTACAGCTTCTAGTTGCAAATAGGTAGCTTTTTAAGAACACTATGTATAAGTTATAATTAATTTAGCTTAAGTCACATGGTTAAAGAAGACAGAGAGAGCAATGGTTAAATATGTTGGATGACAGAATCAGAAGGTAAAAACATTTTGACGCACTGTATCTTATAGAACAATGGGAGGAATGTGCCAAAGTGAAGTATAAGAGAAATTCATTCATTTATTTAATAGCAACTATTGTGTGTAGGTGCTGTATTTAGGCAGGGGGGACAAAGGTGAGTAAGACCCAATCCTAGCGTTCGAGGGCCTGTAGTTTAGTAGTACATGTTAGATACAGAAGTACCTAGATGCATTACCATGTTAGAACTATGATAGATGCATGTATAGCCTCGAAAGAGAGTACTGGACTCTTTTTAGGGGAAGGTGGGGTGAGAACAGACTTACGCTGAATCTTGAAAGTTGAGTAGAAATTTCCCTGGCTTGGGATAGAAGGATGTGCAGAGTAGGTACAAAAGAAGCACATTACAAACAGAAGGAACTTTGTGAACTAGGGTATAGAGCATAAAACAGGAGGGCTTGGGATACTGCAAGCAGTTTAGTATGATTGGAATATAAGGAAGTGGTAGAAGTGCCAGTAGGGATCGGGCAGGCAGGGAGGTAGTGTCTCTAACAGTGAGTTAGAGAGGGGCCTCATGGGATAGTGTGGGGGGTGGATTGAAGGAAGATTACTCAGAAAACTCTTGCTAATAATCCAGATGAGAGATGATCCTGCCCCAAATGAAAGCAGCAGTAGTGGGGATGGAGAAGAAGGAATTGAGGTAAGTTGGTTTGAAGAGAGTGACTCCGCATGTAAAGCCCTTCAGTTAGCTTTGAAAAGGTAAAAAAAAAATTTAAGGGTGGTATATTCAAATTGTATGAGCAGTAAGATTTGATCTTCCACAAAGCTAATGTGATTGTGGGCTGAATTGATAGAAATATAGTCTCCAGAAGAAGGGAGGCCAGAGCTCTGTCCTTCTTTGTGCTGGTCACACTGCATCTAGGATGTTGTGTCCTGGTGTGGGTTTGGTTCTTAGGCCCTGGGCACTGAGGTGAATAAGACTCAGACCCTGCCCTTGAGGACTCTAAAGTTTAGAAAGACACTGTGGATCTGTAAATAAGCAAATATGGTAAGGTCCCATAGGGGCTGTGATTGGTGCATATACAGTCCCTTAAGAGAGAGAGACTGAGTAACCAGAGCATAGAGGAGAGAAACCAAGAGGGGGAGGGAATTTGAAACTAGGTGATGGCTGATGGAATTGGGGATGTTCTTCCTAAAGAAGAGATGTGTATTAGTTATCTATAGCTGTGTAATAAGTTACCCCAAAATTCAGCAGCTTAAAGCAACAAGCATGTATTATCTCACAGTTTTGGAGGGTCAGGAATCTGGGAACAGCTTAGCTGGTCTCATGACTTTGCAGTCAGCCAGGCTGCACGAGGTCTGCTGGAGGCTCAACTGGGCTGGTTCC
>NW_020837958.1:27618410-27654170 GCF_003676395.1 Aethalodelphis obliquidens
AGAGAGAGAGAGAGAGAGAGAGGGAGGGAGGGAGGGAGGGAGGGAAGCAGGCAGGCTGGTCAAACAAGAAGCCTCAATGCCTTTCATCAGCTAGTCTCGGAGCCATTTATCACTTCCTTATCCTATTCATTAGAAGCAAGTCACTAAGTCCAGCCCACAGTGAAAGGGAGGGGAATTAAGCTGCACATCTTGAAGGGCGAAGTCTTAAAGAATTTGGGAACCACAAGGTGTCTTAGGACATGACAACTGTCTTCAAATGTTTGGGAAGCCTTGTCAGAAGCAGTAGGCAGATAGGTTTGGTTCCACCCAAGGAGACAGATGGAACCGTGCAAAGATGAGCAGGCACCTGGGGAGGTGGTGAGCCCATGTCACTGGAAGTAGGTATTTGACAGGGGTTGTATGACCACTTGGTGGGGTGTTGTAGACAGGTTTCTAGCATTGAATGGGGATTAGACTAGATCAGAGGTCAGCACACTAGAACCCTTGGTAAATAAAGTTTTATTGGAACACAGCCATGCCCATTCATGTATTTATTGTGTATGTTGCTTTTATGTTACAATGGCAGAGTTGAGTAGTGTGACAGAAACCATGTGGCCTGCAAAATCTAAAATATTTACTATCAGGTCCTTTACAGAAAATGTTTGCTAACCCCTGGACTGGATGACCTTGCAGGTGCCTCCTAGCCCTGAGTGGCATTGTAATATGGTATTTTAAAAAGATTTTGCCTTTTAGGGATACATACAGAGGCGTTTATGAGTGGAAATGTTGGGAATTGGGAGCTCCAAACCAATCAGACACATAATGAGGATCATGCTGTGTTGTGTTTGGGCATAAATTACATAAAATTTTGTAGATGGATAATTCTGAGATTGCCGTCCTTTTCTTTGTTTTGACAGCCCCTGAGAGAGAAGGTTGTTAGTATTGCTGCTGGACTCAGGCATGCTTTAGCTGCAACAGGTGATCATTTTGCTTTTATTTTCTTGATAAGCATGTAATAAGGAGACACGGAGATTTGGAAGAAATAAACTTTAAGGAGTAATTCAGAGTGTCCTGCTGTGCTGCAGTCTGATTAAAAGGAGGTGACATAAGGCAGAAGTCATGTGGGAAAGCCTTTAGCAGGTAGGGAGGAAGGAAATGAAGTTGTCTAGCTCTTTGTTATGTTCTTAGGCATGGTGCTAGGTTCTCTTGATTTAGTTAGTACCTCATTTAATCCTCATAGGCACGCAGTGATGTGAGTTAAAAATTTTTTGTATTGAGGTATAGTTGATTTACTATATATATATATATATATATATATATATATATATATATATATATATATAGGTACGCGGGCCTCTCCCCGTTGCGGAGCACAGGCTCTGGACGCACAGGCTCAGCGGCCATGGCTCACGGGCCCAGCCGCTCCGCGGCATGTGGGATCTTCCCGGACCGGGGTACAAACCCGTGTCCGCTGCATCGGCAGGCGGACTCTCAACCACTGCGCCACCAGGGAAGCCCGATTTACAATATTGTGTTAAGTTTTAGGTGTACAACATAGTGATTCACAGTTTTTAAAGATTATACTCCATTTATAGTTGTTAGAAAATATTGGCCATATTTCCTGTATAATATATTCTTATGGCTTATTTATTTTATACATGGTAGTTTGTACCTCTTACATATGAAGAAACTGAGGTCCAGAGAGGCTAAAGTGTTTGTCTACAGTTACACAGGGAGTTAGGAAATAAAAGGTGAGCTGGGATCAGAGTCTAGGACGGGCTGGATTCCAAGACCCACATTCTTTGCCATGAACTGCATTACTTTCCTAGTGGATGTAAATGTTTATTAATTTGAATGCTTCAAGTGAGCTTGTCTCCTGTACTGTGAGAGGGTGATGCACATAGGGCTGACGGTGTGTGTGAGGTTGAGGGTGGAAAGTGGAGGAGGCAGTGACCCTTTTTTCTCTCTTGCTCATTTTTCTGCTTTCTGTTGCCACTTCTTTGGGCTGAAGGACAGCCCAAACTGGCTATGGCAGCCGAGGCTCAAGCGTTGGTGAGTCCAGTTGTGGAATGGGGAGAAGAGTGGAGGCGAGGAAGGATTCGGTGCATCATGGTGCTGGCGGTCACTTGGGGCTTAGTGTGATTATACTTTTTGAAAAACTAAGCTTTTTATTTTAAGGTAATTGTAGATTCACGTGCAGTTGTAAGAAATGAAACAGATCACACTCACTCTTTGCCCAGTTTCTCTCAGTGGTAACATCTTGTGAAAGTATAGTGTAATAGCACAACCAGGATGTCTTGACACAGTCAAGATACAGAACAGTTCCATCACAGGATCCCTCTTATGGCTCTTTTGTAGCCGCACCCACTTCCTACCTACTCTCACCACTTAGCTCTTTCGTTCTCCCACAGTAATGTTGTCATCTTAAGAATGTTATATAAATGGTATCATACAGTATTTAGCCTTTTGGGGTTGGCTTTTTTGCTCAGCACGATTCCCTGGAGATTCATCCAAGTTGGGAGTATGAATAATTTGTTCCTTTTTATTACTAATATTCCATGGTATAGAGGTACCACTGTATTAGTTTGCTGGGGCTGCCATAACAAAATGCCACAGAGTGGGTGGCTTAAACAACAGGAATTTATTTTCTCACAGTTCAGGAGGCTAGAAGTCCAAGACCAAGATACCATGAGGGTTGGCTTCTCTTCCTGGCTTGTAGATGCTGCCTTCTTGCTGTCTCTTCACACGGTTCTTCCTCTATGCATGCATGGAAAGAGAGAGAGATCGCCAGTGTCTCTTCCTCTTTTTAAAAGGACACCAGTTCTGTCAGATTAAGGCCTCACTATTATGACCCATTTAACTTTTATCACCTCCTATAGGCCCTATCTCCAAATACAGTTACACTGGAGTTTAGGACTTCAATATATGAATTTACAGGGAACACAATTCAGTCTATAACAACCACGATTTGTTTAACCAGTCACCCATTGAAGGACATTTGGTTATTTCTGGTTTTTAGCTATTAAAAATAAAGCTATAATCATTTGTGGACAAGCTTTTCTGTGAACATAAATTTTCATTTCTCTGGGATAAATGACCAGGAGTGTGATTACTGAGTTGTATGGTAGTGATTATGCTTTTATAAGCAGCTTCTTCTCTTAGAAATTAGAAGGACCAAAGAATTGCCTGTCATTGGTTTCCTTGCCCCTTTCCTACCAACATTTTGTGATTGCTAGTCTTATGTGTACATTTTTGTCCAGTTAACAAAGCAGCACAGTTCCCATTATGTGTTTGATTAATTTAATTGTAAGTCCTCCCCTCCCCCACTTAATCTGTAAATATTTCTGCCCACATCTCTAAAAGATAAGGAATTTTTCTGAAAACATTACCCAAAAATACCATCATCATACCTATAAAAAATTATCAGTAATTCTGTAATTTCATCAAGCATCTAGTCAGTGTTTAAATTGCCCTGATTATCTCAAAAATATTTTTTTATAGTTTGTTTGAATCAGGATCCAAATTAGGTTTATCATTGCAATTGGTTGATATGTATCTCAAGTCTCTTTCTCTCTTTTTTAAAGTTTATTTATTCCTTTTAGTTTTTTACTGTGATAAAATACACATAAAATTTATCATCTTACCCATTTTTAAATGTACAGTTGAGTGGGATTAAGTACATTCACATTATTGTGCAACTATTACCAAAATCTGTCTCCAGAGGTTTTCTCATCTTGCAAAACTGAAACTCTATACCCATTAAACAATAACTCCCCATTCCCCCTTCTCCCAGTCCCTGGCAACCACCATTCTACTGTCTATTTCCATGATTTTGGCCACTCATACAGGTACCTCATATAAGTGGAATCATACAGTCTTTGTCTTTTTGTGGCTTATTTCACTCAACATAATATCCTCAAGGTCTATTCATGTTGTAGCAAATGTCAGAATTTCCTTCCTTTTTAAGACAATGATATTCCACTGTATGTATATACCACATTTTGCTTATCCATTCTTCTATTGATAGACACTTGGGTTGTGACCACATTTTAGCTATTGTGAATAATACTGCTATGAACATGGGTATACAAATATCACTTTGAGATCTTGCTTTCAGTTCTTTAGGATATGTACCCAGAAGTAGGATTGCTGGATCATATAGTAATTCTATTTTTAATTTTGGGGGGAATTGCCATACTGTTTTCCATAGTGGCTGTACCATTTTACATTCCCACCAGTAGTCACAAGGTTTCAGATTTCTTCACATCCTTGCCAACCCATGTTATTTTCTTCTTTTTTTTAATAGTTGTCATCCTAATGAGTATAAAGTGGCATCTCATTGTAGTTTTGATTTATATTTCCCTAATGATTAGTGATGTTGAGCATCTTTTTATGTGCTTATTGGCCATTTGTATATTTTCTTTGGAGAAAAGTCTTTTCAAGTCCTTTGCTCATTTTTGAATTTTTGTTGTTGTTGTTGAGTTTTAGGAGATCACTGTATATTTTAAATATTAATCCTTTATCAGGCATCTCCAGTCTCTTTTAATCTTTATGTACCTTTTCCTCTCTTTTTATCCTCTTGCAATTTATTTGTTGAAGAGATGGTAAGTTTTGTTTTATTTCAATACTGTGTTTTGCTCACATTGTGCTCAATCATCATCACTTACATTTCACAAAGCATGCTTGTCTGTTTACAGCCTAAAGGACCATTGGGTATAGGATACTTCTGGAGGAGCAGTACCTTAATGTTGCTGTTGGATAGTGAATCCTAGTTACACACATCTGACTGTAGACAAAATAACAATATTTCATCTATGCATTTGTATGAGGTTCAGAACATGGGTACATGAATTAGAGTCAGTGAATATGGAAATAAAAGGCCATTCCATTGAAGTAGTGGCTATTAAGAAGCTATCTTGCAGTCGTAAATATGTATTTATTTGGTGATTAGGAATCTTTGAATTCATCGTGGTGTAGTAGAAAAGACACTACATTAGGTGTAGGAGAGTTAAGTCCTGGTGTTTTCTCTGCTACTAGCTCCCTGTATGACCTTGGACAAATCACAGCTCCTCTACAGGGCCTCAGTTTCTCATGCAGTAAATGTGTGGAATGGACGTGGTAAGCTTCAAGGTTCTTTCCTGCTCGATCTGGAGTCTCAGTTGTCCTTTCAAGTTAATCATGAAAAAAATGCCATTCCAGTAATTTGACTCTGGAGGAGTGTCCTAGAACTTTCTGGAGGGAGTTTTACTATGTTGGAATTTCCTTTGATGGTCTTAGATTGCCCTGAAGATTGGATTTGTGATTGACTTGGTGGTAATCCCTATGACCAGCCATAGGGCCTCTTGAGGCAATAAGCTTTTCCATAATATGCATGTTAACTGAGCATGAATTGGGAATCTCTCATGGCATTGAGGTTCAAAGAGCAATCTGGTCTTAATCCAGATAAAGATTTTCTTTTTTCTCTCCTGCTCCGCTGGGAAGCTAGTGGCATGGTGTTCCAGTGGGGAACTGGTTTGGCATCATCTGGACGGCGGTTGTGCCCTGGGCAGACTCTCCCACTGTTTTTGACAGCAAAGGAACCAAGCAGAGTGACAGGTAAGGTCCTTACTTCTTCTGAATCCTGTATTTATTCTTTGTTTGGAAATGGAGACGCAGGCATGCAGAAAATGGGTAAATGGAGTTCTGCGTTTGCTATTTCTTGGTCTCTCTGTTTTAACTCTCTCCGTTGGCTGGTCTATTAATTTGCTGGAATTTTTGTGGGCCCAGTAAAAGTACTCCTCTTTGCTGCCAGAGTTTGGAACCCATTGAGAAGTAGATGCGAGTCAGGTGGGTGGAAATCAAAATGGTAGCTCTAGAGCTGTTACAAGTTAGGTTGGAAGGCATGGCTTAGGTGTTTGGAAATAACGTGTAGCAATAGTGAGCCTCCGGGTTCTGAATCCCAGATTGAATTTACCCACCAGGCACTGGAGCAGCTGTATGCATTCAGTCCTGCTAAGCTCGTGGTTCAGCTGAGACCACGGAGGAGGTGCCCTCTGCAGGCAGGCACATCCCAGAGGGAGAACCCACAAGGAATGTGCCTGCCTGCCCAGCTCCTTCTCCCGAAAGGAAAGCAGGAGCGAGTGAGGATGTGGAGAGAGGGGCTAGGAGTGTTCCCCGAGGGAAATCTCTCTTCATGGGCACACGAGGAGTAGGTAGGAAGGGTGCTGCCCACAGGACGCTTGGTCTCTAGGACTTTCTTTCTCTGTCTCTCTGTCTCTGTCTGCTCTACACTCTCTTCGTGGGCCTTTATCTCTCTGTTTGTAGCACCATGTCTCCACCTGCTCCTCTTCTTCCTCTCTCGCTCTGACTTTGTGACCGAGTTTACTGAGGGTTAGCTGTAGGAAAAACCTGTCAGGAAACCTCTACTCTCCTCTAGCTCAGAATAAGGGAGGGATTTTTGAGGGCAGTAGGAAGTGGGGAGAGAAAAGGGAAGGGTGAGCCGCAGTGGAAGTGTCGTACAAGTTGTTGGGATCGTTCTGATTCTCTTAAGTCCCTGAGGCTTTCCCCTGTTGCAGGGGTGAGGTTAGCGCCCTGAAGCCCATGTGTTGAGTTGGGGAGGGTTCTCTTAGAGAAGGAGAAGGGGCCACTGAACACAGGACAGTCTACTTCACATTGAAAGCATTTGTAATATAAACTCATACTTCCCAAACATCTTTCCTGCCTCACCAAGGTATTCACTGCTCCCTGGGCATGCGCTGTGTTCTTATTCCTCTGTGCCTGTGGGCACACTGTTACCTCTTCCCAGGATACCTTTTCCTTCCTCTTCCCCTTGGGAAAATCCTGATCATTTTTCAGGTCCTAGCTCAGCTACAGCTTTCTCAGGAAAGACTCTTCCTTCTTCTCACCTCCACTGCATTTTCTTTTTTTTAATAGATTTATTTATTTATGGCTGTGTTGGGTCTTCGTTGCTGCGCGCAGGCTTTCTCTAGTTGCGGCGAGCAGGGGCTACTCTTCATTGTGGTGCGCGGGCTTCTCATTGCAGTGGCCCCTCTTGTTGTGGAGCATGGGCTCTAGGCATGCGAGCTTCAGTAGTTGTGGCACGTGGGCTCAGTAGTTGTGGCTCATGGGCTCTAGAGCTCAGCCTCAGTAGTTGTGGCACACAGGCTTAGTAGCTCTGCGGCATGTGGGATCTTCCCCAGACCAGGGATCGAACCTGTGTCCCCTGCATTGGCAGGCAGATTCTTAACCACTGCGCCACCAGGGAAGTCCGCATTTTCTTTATGTGCATGGATAGCACAACTTATTGTATTGTTATGAGCTGTTTACATGTTCTCCCAAATGCCAAAGGTGATGAGCTTTTTAAGGGTAGGGATTATGTCTACTGTCTGTTTTAGCACAAGTTTTGTATCTAAAAGGAATCAGAAGTGTTTTTATTTTATTTGATTTAAATGACCTGGTTGGGATCTGCTTGGGGCACAGCTTAGATTCAGAGTTAACTTGGGGGAATTTTCTGATGAGATGTTAGAGAAGATATCAGCTTCCTGCCCTCAAAGTCTTTCATTTTTCATTGTCCCCTCTTCACCTCATTGCCATCTGTTCTGGAGCTGGAACCCTGGATGTCCTCTCCCGACCTGGCCACTAGGAGACCAGTGCTTCCTCTCTGGTGAAAGTGGCAGAAACATCTTTGTCCCTTTGTCATTCCACAGGATACTTGAAGGCATGAGGGGCATTTTATTAAGACACTAGTAAATTGAACAGAAGTGTAAGAAGAAAGAGTTACAGAATAAGACTCCCATTTCTCTGCATGCCAGACCAGGTGACCACAGCATGGAGCAGAGTTGATTAAGGTTTACACTGTTGTTGAAGGCAGTGTGTTTACGGGTGGAAAAGTGCTGGATTTGGATATGGGAGGCAAGTTCAAATTCTAGCTCTGCCTGTGTGTTGTTAGGAGGCCTGGGCTTGTGTTTCAGCGTCTGCATGTGATAGCAGCTGAATGTATGAGATGTCATTGCTTCTAGGCCCACTCCATGGACAGAGCTAGGAAATATACATGTACACACACATTTATACATATGTACACCTATGTCTGTTTATCTCTAGTAGAAACCACAAGTCTACACTGACTTCAATTACAATGCAGTATCACATGGTCAATTCTAGCCTTTAACCTTTTCATATCTGTACGTTTCTTCTCCTTTCTGATAGTAAGAAATCTGACTCCTTTATCCTCAAAGTATTTATTTATTTGTTCAACCTCCTGGATATAAGCAGTCTCCCTACCATGCCAGCCGTCTTCTTGGCCAGTGCCGCTGACTCAGACCTTCCTGCACTGGCTGAGAGTTTCTCTCCAGGTGCTGTGGTCACTGCCTATGGGCCTCCTGTGCCCAATTTGTTCTGTTACAAATGTGATTTCAAAAGAATTTTTTCTTTTTTGTAGGCCTAGAGAATTCTCAAGCAGTATGTGTTCTTGCTGGCTCAGACCACTCAGCTTCACTGACAGGTAGGTAACATGCCATTCAGAATTCTGGGTGTTTCTGCCTCAAGTGATGCTATTGGGGTACAGAGGGAAAACCATAGACTTTGGAGTCAGAATTCTGATGCCACCACTGGTATGATCTTAGGCAAGTTGTTTTACCTTCCTGAGACCATTTCCTCTTCTATAAAGTACTTTGTGGATAGTTTTGAGAATTACATATGATAATACAGGTAAAACACTCATGTGAAACAGAGGCTCACTTCCTTTCCTCTGAGTTTGTTTTCTTAGCTGTACAATAGGGATAAAAGTATCTTCCTTTAGGGTAATTGTGATTGTCACGTCATATAACCAACAGTAAACTTACGTATAATATGTTGTTATCTTATCCACCTAATCTATTTTGATGTCTAGTATAACTATCTAAGCTCTCTAGCTGTCTATTTTCTCTAGCTGTTTAATCTCAGACTATCCTGTTTTATCTACCTATATCTTTCTTCTCCATTTGTCTGTCACCCTGGCTGCTCTCTCTATCTACTCTATTTTACTTAACTATCCATCTCTATTTTTATTTATCTTCCATCTTAGTGTCTTCCTATCTAACCTAAGTCTCCATCATCTCTAAGTCTAGTTGTGTATATGTTTCTGTAATCTAGTTTATATTTTTATGTTTTTCTCTAGTTGATCTCTCTATTCCACCTCTTTAATCTGTCTATCTAGTCTTTTTTCTCTCACACAGTGTGTATCTCTCTCTGTCTTGGCCGTGTATCTGTCCATCCATCCATTTGACACACCCAGCCAATATAGTATAAACTTTCTAGTGATAATGCAGCATTTTCTTGAAAGTGAAGGCTATCCATCTCTCCTAATGGTTTTTTTCAAAGCCCAGATTGCCCTGACCCCTGCTGGTAGACTGGATACTCTAGCTCCGAGAGATTTATGTTGGTAAGACCTCTCACCCAGAGTTGAATGCATTACATTTTTTAAGCAAAGGGAAATGACTTTCATACACAGTGTTTCCAGTGTTTCATGTGGAAATTAAGATGTGTACACAGTATCTGTAAATTAATGGAGGCATGCATTCTTCAACATCAAATTTGTAATGCAGTCCAACTGAGGAGCTGTTACTGTTTCCAAAGCACAAGAGCCGTAATGTGAGACTTTAAATACTTAACAGATTCTGAACTACAGATAATTTGATAGTTAATGAATTAAAAACAACTAACTAATGAAAGAACTAGCTGCTTTTAGCCTGTGTCTCATGTTAAGTAGATTTATAGATATGTTAAAAGAGTTGAGTTAAAATGAATGCCAGGGCTTCTCTGGTGGCTCAGTGGTTGGGAGTCCGCCTGCCAGTGCAGGGAACATGGGTTCGGGCCCTGGTCCGGGAAGATCCCACATGCTGCGGAGTGGCTGAACCCGTGCGCCACAACTGCTAAGCCTGCGCTCTGGAGCCCATGAGCCACAGCTACTGAAGCCCGTGCGCCTGGAGCCCGTGCTTCGCGGCAGGAGAGGCCACCGCAGTGAGAAGCCCGCTCGCCACAACTAGAGAGGGCCCGCATGCGGCGACGAAGACCCAATGCAGCCAAAAATAAATAAATAAATAAATTTATTAAAAAAAAAAAAAAAGAATGCCAGCTCTAAGGGACTCCTCTTGGCATGTGGTCCCACCTCTCCTTTTATGGGGAGAGGGGCAGAAGGCCCCAGGACAAGAAGTGACTAGTTCATCCCCCACAGTCCTCACTAGCATTGGAGGAAGGCATTCTTTTCTGAGAATAAGAACAGACTAAGAGAGATTTCTTTTTTTTTCGGCCATGCCATGCGCCATGTGGGATCTTCTCTGACCAGGGATCAAACCCATGCCCCCTGCGTTGGGAGTACGGAGTCTTAACCACTGGACCACCAGGGAAGTCCTGAGAGATTTCTACCCTGTTCTAATTCATTTGAAATGGCTGGTATTTTGTCAACCTAGAGATTCTTCTAGTTGCTTGCTAACATCGATTTCTTAAAAACTCTTGTAATCAGTAAAGCTATTTTTTATTTCATATGTGGAGCATTTTTACTATGGTGTTTTTAAAACATAGATGTTGGATTTTTTATTGTGATATAATTCATATATGAAATTCACTCCTTTAAAGTGTGCAGTTTAGTGATTTTTAAAGTATATTCACAAAGTGAATTGGTTTTGGATATTGTGAAAGTGAATTAAAAAGGGTCAAGATTAATATCCGTCTTTCCTGGTCTAGTTCAAGCTGTTACACATTGGATTTTGTTCAGTGTTCTTTAGACCTTCTCTCTGGAGTTGTAGATTATGTAACTATTTGACATTGCAGCAGAATTTAGTTTTGCCTGCTGATGCAACAGTGTAATGATCTGCATTACATTACTGTGGAAGATAGTTCGTCTTTGCAAAAAAGATGGTTTAGACTTACTAAGATAAATGAAGGCTTATTACAGACACAGGCTCATTGTCAGTGGTACCTTGGTAGCTAAGCACTCCATTTAATGGGTTGAAGCTTTGCTGAGGGGTCCTCTGCCCTCTTGTAAAGGATCCTCATACTTCATACACCCTGGTGAGGTCCAGGGAGGTTGCCCTCTCTCTAGGCACGAAATATACCAAATTCGTTGTATAGCACTGCAGAATGTCAGTGCTGCAAGGTCACCTGGGTGACAAAAAGGCTCCACTGATTTATAGACCCTCAGACTCTATGAAACAGAGACCCAGAATGTGAAGTGATGTGCCCCGTGTCAGAGTGATCCAGTAGCAGATTTGGGACTTGAAGCTGGAATCTTGGTCTAATATCCTTTAATGATACTGTTTGGCTTCTGATCAGTTTTGGAGAATACACCAGACTGCCTCAGGGCAAGCAATACTGTAAACCTTTACTGGGAGGTCACAGAATGCTGTGGAAGCAAAAAACCTGGCTTCTGGTCCCACTTGATCCCTCATTAGCTATGTGATCTTGAAAGTCACTTAACATCTCCGAGCCTTGGTTAATTTATCTTCTAGAAGAGTGCTGTCTAGGAGAAATATAATGTGAGCCGTATTGCAAAAAGTAAAAAGAAAAAGGTGAATTAATTTTAATAATTTATTTTACTTAACCCAGTATATCCAAAATATTATTTCAATATGTAATCAGTATGAAACTTATTAATGAGGCACACTCCTTTTGGGTTTTTTTTGCACTACGTCTTTACAATCCATTGTGCTTTGTTTGTCTTCAACATGTCTCATTTGGACTAGCCACATTTCAAGTGTTCAGTAGCCACATGTGTGTGCCATGTGCTTACTGTGCAGTGTAGAACCTTGGAATGTTAGGGTTGGGAAAGTGCTTAGAAATCATCCAAGGAGTCACAAACTGTAGATTTATAAGCCAAATTATGGTCTATGGCCCCATTTTGTTTGACTTCCAGTTAAACATTTGTTGAATGTGAATGCCTTTTGGACAAGCATGTGCCCTCTGGTTTGCTGCCGTCACCCACAAGTCTCTCCTGTTAACAGTGTCATCAGTTATATCGTCTGCCCTTCTTGACCAACCGCCCTCCCCTCCAGTCTTCAGCTGGTGAAACTAAGGCTTGGAGAGGAAGTGGTTTGTCCAAGGTCAGTAGCTAGTTAGCAGATCCAAGAATAGAAGCCAGAATCACTTGACTCTGAAATTGTTCTTTTTCTATTAAATCACAGTGTCAGTCAGTCGCATTCCTGCTTATATCACAGGATTATTGTGAGGTTCAAATGAGCTTAAATGCTATGTGGATGTGATATGATAACATTATATTTTCTTCTGGACAGGGCATGTAGTGAAATCATCTTATGTTTATAAAGTTTAAGCTTTAAACAGTTTATCTTTTAACCTGTTATTTAAAAAAGCTAATATATATTTTTCCTAACAAAAGGTAATGCAAGCGTTTATTTTAAAAATGTAGAAAATAGAGAAACATATGTCTTGCACATGGTAGATGTTGAACAAATATTTGGCTGAATGAATTAATGAAAAAATAAACTCACATTCCTATTCCTTGACAAACTGCTAAGACCATTTGGCCTTTTTTCCTATTTAAAGAATTTTAAAAAATCTTGTGTATAATTATGCTATACATGAATTTGGTATCTTGTTTTGCTCTATTCAACATTGTAGGATTAAGAGTAATACAACTTCTTTTAACCACATTTTTTTTTTCAAACAGGTTATTTTCCATCATTTTGGACTAATGGTCCTTCACCTCTTTTGTCCCCCTTTTGTTTGTTTAAGATGCAGGAGAGCTGTTTGTTTGGGGAAGCAACAAGCATGGGCAACTGGCTTCCCATGCTGCTTTCCTTCCTGTGCCCCGGAAGATAGAAGCACATTGTTTTCGGAATGAAAAGATCGCTGCTGTCTGGAATGGGTGGACACACCTAGTTGCTCAGACAGGTGAGAGTGGCAGAGAGTTTGTGGTTGGGAAGAGCAGCTGGGGGACAGCTGTCTAAGTAGCTATGAATGCTTGGGATTAGGTAGTTTGGTTCTTACTTGATGAAATGCTTTAAGGGTTGGGAAGGGAAGGACCAGGGATCTAGTTCTGCAATCAGCCAGATACGTGGCTTTTCCTCTCTGGATCACAGGTTTACACGCAAAAAGGCAAAGCTGGCTTAGGTTAACTCCTTCTGGCCCTAAGAGTCCACGAAGTTTTGTGAAGGAACCCACTGCAACAAACATCACCTAGAAATTTGTCCAGGTTGTTGGGGAGTCTTTGCCTTGTCATAGCTAAAGGGATGACTGTATTTGCATTTTCACTTGAGTCTAAATTAAAGGTGTCAGAAACTATTAAGTTAAATATTTTAAGATGGAGGCAAAAGCATTACTTTGAGTCATAGCTGGCATGGTATTTTGATTTAAATTTTTATTAACCCTAACAAACTTTGTACATTGATTCAAGCATCCCACATATTCCTTCAGATGTTACCTTACCAGGCCATGCCATCCAGCTTTTGGCATCTTTATCTTTTCTTGATAATATCTTCGTTGATTTCTCATCTTAGGGCAGTTCTCCTTGCCTGGTCTTCATATTCCTGACACTGTTCTCGGGGTTTGTTTTTTCATGGCCTCCCTTCTTCCCAGCCTTCCTAGAGCTCTTGCTGACTGACACAGCTTCCCAGACCAGCAGTTTGTAATTCTTAAGAACCATTATCGTGTCAAGGCCTTCTGAACTTCAGGGGTTCTCAGGAGTCCTCTTGCCTGCTCTTGGCCTGCTCGTTAGTGACACACAGATCTGTAGACTCTCAAATACCTGGTCACTTAATCCAATACTTTTGTAGGTTTTCAGGTCAGCTTCAGTTATCCTGGGTAAGTCACACATACTACACGTTTGAACACATAGACTTATGAGTATTTATATCCATGGTGCTTTTAATTGGTTCTTAAAATTTTTTTTTAAGGTTGTTTTGGTACAGAGGCCTATATAACAAAGGTGTATAATAAACTTTCCATATTTACTGCTTCAGAGGATGCTCTAATGATGTCATTCATTTGGAGGAAAATCATGACTTTCCTCAAAGAAGTCCAGACTGCTTGAAGATTGGGACCATCGACAGAAATTTTTCTTAAAGAGACCCTGAGCATAATAGCCACTTATTTGTATAATTGTTACTCTCTCTCTTCTCCTCCAGACAGTGAGCTCTGTGATAGGAGGCACGATATTCATCTTGCTCACGTCTGTATCTCCAGTGCCTAGCAGAGAAAGTATTCTTTGCCTACATTAAACTGTTTCTAGTTAAAAGAGACTAAACATATTCAAATGCATAGGAGGCAGGGTAGACTGCGAGGATTTCTTCTTTCCTTGGACTCGCTGGTCCATGATCAGAAGGCTTCAGTTTGTCTCTTTGGATTCAAGAGTCCAACCAAATCGGTTCTTGTTTATTGTAAACCTTTTGAGCAGTGTGCTAAGCCTTGAAGAAACAGAAAAGATGTGGGCCGTGCCTTCCCACTGCAATGTGTGGACAGGCTTAAGTCTAAGAGTACAGAAACAGAAGACTTTATCATCCATCTGTCCATCATACAGATGGTGAGGATCTGTTTATGTACCATGCCTTGTACTAGATCCTAATCCTGCCCTCAGGGAGCCCACTGTCACTAGGGGAGACAGACCTGTTATCAGATTTCAGTGCAGCAGTGGAACTAAGTCAGTGTGCAGGAATGGCACAGACACTAGCAGTAGTCTGAGTCACTGGGTGTTAACAGGTAGGCGTTTCATGCTTAGTCAGTCTTCAAAGAATTGCAGTGCAGTAAAATACACTTACTACCAAACCATAGTGGGTTTAGTTGAGTCTGTCAGTAAATCCGTTAACTGGTTAGGCAGCTGACTAATGAAAGACATAAAGATGTTGCTGCTTTGATTCTAGCTTTGCAGCACTGTAACTCATGCTGATTTCCACGTCTGGGCCAACAGCCCAGCACTCAGAGTGGGAGGTTGGAACCTATGTCCCTGACACTGTCTGAGTCACCCCAGCTGCTCTGGGGCTCAGCTTCAGGTCTCCACCTCCACTTGAGAGCATGATCTTTGGGTAATGTTTCAGCTGTTTGATTAACTTGTTAATTCAGATCTCTTGTTTATGCACTTTGTTATTTTCCCCTTTCTCCTGAGTCCAGAGTGGTTAAAAGCTGGGATGTTAGAGCGTCCTGGCTGTTGCGCTGAGTTTTGTGTAGAAGAGAGTCTCCTGCTGTTTGGTTCACCAGTTTTGCCCTCCTCCTAGTAGCCGTGGAAGCCTTTGCCCTGGCGCGGTGTCATTGAGAAGAAACAGCCAGGGCTTCCAGTTTAATCAGACCCAGTTGCTCATTTTAATGGGAACAAGATTTGCTCACAGGGTCAAATCAGCTCATTATTGGGCCAAGGAGTTATTTGACTCTAGTTGTTTTCATAAGCTCCAGTGGAGAATTGTTCCTGGGACCTACCTGCAGCCACATCAGCACAGAGGCTGCCCCCAGTCTCGTTCTGGAAGACATTAGGGGTGTATTATTGATTAAAAACAGCTTATGTGCAGTGACCATAGATCCGTCCAGTAAGGTGGGCTGGGCTGGGCTGGGTTAGGATGGAGACGGGGAGTAGACTGTGCTTTCTCCCATCTCATAATCCCTACACCAACTTTGTTCCTTGGGGGACATTTGCAGTGTCTGGAGCCATATTTGGTTGTCACAACTAGGGGTGGGCGTGCTACTGGCATCTAGTTGGTAGAGGCCAGGGATGCTGCGAAATGTCCTACAATGCAAGGGCAGCCCCCCCCCGCCCGACACAGAAATACCCAGCCCCAAATGTTAATGGTACCATGATCAAGAAATGCTGCCCAAGACTGCCATCCCCAGTGGTAGGTGCTTAGAGAGGGCAGTTCACATGATATCAAGATTACTTTACTTTAGTTCGTCTATGTGGGAATCTGGGATGCAGTCTCTGTCCTCCCTCTTCAGGAGTCTGGTGCCTACCTGCAGTGCTTGTGATGGAAAAATACTTTTCTCCATTAGAGGCACTTGGAAAGAGTCCAAGAGAACCTGTTCTAATCTGGGAAAGCTGGCAAGGTACCTGTGTCTCAGACTGGTGGAGCTGCATTCAAGAAACCTTTCCCAAGCTGCTTAATGTCCCCGATCATTGTTCTCGGGAGCTTCATGGGACTCCTGTGTGACTTTATCCAGGCTCGGTGACCTGCAGCTCTCTCCTCTGAGATTCATGAGTTCCTGGCCCAAAGTGCTTCTAGTGAGAACTGGGTGGTGGATCTGTGTGCCTTCTTAGTTGGGTGACCTTAGTTGAGTCACTTCACCTGTCTAGGCCTCAATTTCCTCCTCTCTCATGCAGGGTATTAAAACCTACCTCCATTCTACAGACAGCTGCTGTGAGTTTCAAATGAATGAATCTGTGTGAAAGATCCTAACTAACTGTAAAATGCTATACATACCTGTACAGGGGGTGCCCATGCTTGGGATGTGTGAGTACATTAAGGAGTTAGCAGTTGCTTTTAGAAAGGCTTTCGGCAGGGTCTGTGCAGGGCTTGAGACACACCAGCTTCTCCCCTCAGGGCTCATGAACTGGCCAGGTCTGACAGGCAAAGTTTCCTGAGGTCTTTCACTTACATGCAGCCAGCACGTAGCTCTTTTATATTATCAATATAAGATCATCATGGCCTTACAGGTAATTTTTCCTGTTAAAATCTCTGATCACACTATTCTTCCTTCAATGGATTGTATACATACTACGAAACTGTATTCTTCCTACAAAATGGATTGTATACATCCACTTGCATTCTTATTTGTTTAATGTCTAGACTGTAAATTCCATGAGAGCAGTGTCTGTGTTGTTCACGGCTATATCCCCAGCACAGGCCCGGCACATAGTAGATGATTTGTAACTAATTGCTGAACGAATGAATAGATGGCAAGGTAGAGAGAAGCGTGGCTTTGAAGTCAGACAGGCCGAGGTGTGACTCAGCTCTGCCAGCCTCCTGATTGTGCCAGTTCCTCTCCATCACCACCGTGGTGCAGGCCACTGTCACCTTCTTGCTGGATCCTGCAGTGGCCTCTGCCTGGTGTCCTCAGCTTCCCACATCGCTCCCTCTCCCCCCAGTCTGTTCTCCATGCCTCAGTTGGAAGATCTTTTCAAACCCATGTGTCACATTCCAGTGGCTTCCCATTGCTCTTACAATAAAGACATAGTCCTTAGTGGTCACCAGGCACTGCGTGGTCTGCCCTCTGCCTGCCTTTCCAGCCCTGTTTCTAACTGAGCTAGCTCTTGATCTCTGGCTGACCTCTACTCTGGCCTTGGTACCTGGAATGGATCCTGGATTTCCCACTATAGTGCTTTTGCAGCTGATGTTCCCTCTATTTGCCACACTTACCCTGCTCTCCTTCTTCATTTTGACTTAGTTACGTCCTTTTTTTGTTTTCCCCTAGACCTCAACTTAGTCATCACCTCCTCAGGGAGGCCTTCCCTTGACATCCCTGACTCATCACTTTTCCCTTTTATCTCTTAGGGCACTACAGCCTCTCCTTTGTGCTATTTTCTTTTTTTAAAAATTAATTAATTATTTATTTTTGGCTGCCTTGGGTCTTCGTTGCTGCGCACGGGCTTTCTCTAGTCACAGCGAGCAGGGGCTACTTTTTGTTGCGGTGCGTGGCCTTCTCATTGTGGTGGCTTCTCTTGTTGTGGAGCACAGGCTTTAGGTGCACAGGCTTCAGTAGTTGCGGCTTGCGGGCTCTAGAGCGCAGGCTCAGTAGTTGTGGCGCACAGGCTTAGTTGCTCTGCGGCACATGGGATCTTCCTGGACCAGGGCTCGAACCCATGTTCCCTGCATTGGCAGGCGGATTCTTTTTTTTTTTAAACACATTACTACTTCTTTTCTTTTTTTTTAAATTTATTTTTGGCTGCGTTGGGTCTTAGTTGCCGAGTGGTCTTTCTCTAGTTGCGGTGAGTGGGAGCTACCTTTCATCGTGGTGTGCGGACTTCTCATTGCGGTGCACGGGCTTCTCATTGCAGTGGCTTCTCTTGTTGCAGAGCACAGGCTCTAGGTGCTCAGACTCAGTAGTTGTGGCACGTGGGCTCTAGGGCTCACAGGCTTCAGTAGTTGTGGCGTGCAGGCTCAGTAGTTGTGGCACATGGACCTAGCTGCTCCGCGCCACATGGGATATTTCCGGACCAGGGATTGAACCCGTGTCCCCCTCACTGGCAGGCGAATTCCTAACCATTGCGCCACCAGGGAAGTCTCAACAGGTGGATTCTTCTTCTTATTTTTTTTTTGCGGTATGTGGGCCTCTCACTGTTGTGGCCTCTCCCGTTGCGGAGCACAGGCTTTGGATGCGCAGGCTCAATGGCCATGGCTTACGGGCCCAGCCGCTCCACGGCATGTGGGATCTTCCCGGACCGGGGCACGAACCCGTGTCCCCTGCATCGGCAGGCGGACTCTCAACCACTGTGCCACCAGGGAAGCCCCAAGTGGATTCTTAACCACTGCACCACCAGGGAAGTCCTGCGCTATTTTCTACAGGGTTCTTTAACTAATTCCCATCCCACTAGACTGTAAGCTCCATCTGGGAAAGAGCCATGTCTGTTTTGCTCAGCATCGTGTCCTCTGTGCTTAGCAAAGTACTTGGCACATCCGAGGTAGGTACTCAGTGCATGCTGGACAAATGAATAAGCCTCATTTCTCTGAGCTTATTTCTTCGTTAGGAAAATGGGGAAATATTGCTGACCTTGGATGAGGATTAAATGAGATGGTGTATCAAAGCTTCCAGCTTCCAGCATCTAGCACAGGACAGGGCTCATGTCAGTTCAGTATACGGTGGCTTCCTCTGCCCTTTGAAACTCTGGAGCGATCAGGAGGTCAGATGTCCCATATCTTCTCTTTCCAGCAGAGGTCTCCGTAGGCCTGGATCTGAATGTCTCTGGATCAGTAACAGGTTGATTCAGGACTCTCCTGGCCAGTGCAGAAAGATCAATGCTTACAAATGCTAAGTGCTGGTTGCTGGTGATTTATTAGAATTTCAAGGGGAATGATTTACACATGATCCAAACCTTAACATGGGGTTGGTCAGAATGTTTACAGCCCGGTTGCCTTGGGGATGCTGGATGCTTTCCCTGGGCCACGCAGTATCGCAAAGTAGCCTTGTGGTCTCACAGAGGCTATGGATTGAAAAAGTGGGCCCCAATACAGAGTTCCTGACATTCTTCACTCTCTTCAGTGTCACCTTAAAAAGTCCTAAAGTCTTATAAGTTTTAGAGAATCAGAAATGGAAAGAGAAACTTCCTTACTTGGCAAATGAGAAAACTGAAGCAAAGAGGCAAGACAGTGCCTTTATGTCAGCATTGAGATCTCCCTGTGCTATGCGGCTGCTTCCCACTAGCTATCAATTTTACGTTTGGTAGTGTATATATGTCCATGCCACTCTCTCACTTCGTCCCAGCTTACCCTTCCCCCTCCCCATGTCCTCAGGTCCATTCTCTACGTCTGCATCTTTATTCCTGTCCTGCCCCTAGGTTCTTCAAAACCATTTTTTTTTAGATTCCATGTATATGTGTTAGCA
Organism: Aethalodelphis obliquidens; assembly: GCF_003676395.1. Classification (NCBI taxonomy): domain Eukaryota; kingdom Metazoa; phylum Chordata; class Mammalia; order Artiodactyla; family Delphinidae; genus Aethalodelphis; species Aethalodelphis obliquidens. The sequence continues at coordinate 27,637,875 of NW_020837958.1, forward strand.
TACGGTATTTGTTTTTCTCTTTCTGACTTACTTCACTCTGTATGACAGACTCTGGGTCCATCCACCTCACTACAAATAACTCAATTTCATTTCTTTTTATTAAGCCATTAATTTTTATACTAGAATCCTTAGAATGTCAGGAATGGATGAGAACTTAGAGCTCGTCTGGCCTGACCCCCTCAGCTTAGAGATGGAGAAACTGAGGACTGAAGAGGGGGAAGCACAGAGCGTGAGGGAAGGAGGGAGGACAAAACTCGGGTCTCATGGCCTCGGTCTAGTGCTCTTTCCGCCTTGTCACTTTCTCTCCAGAGATGAGGAGGAAATGTGGATGGCTTAACTGCTCACACCCAGCGACTTGAACCAGGAATAATAGTTCCTTCTGTATGTGAAATTCTGCTTCAAGAAAACACTAATTCTTACCTGAAATGTGTAGCCAGAGATTCCCTTAATGGAGTTGTGTGCAGAGTAGAAATTACGAGATGGTACTCCAGGAGCGTGGGTCTGGAGGCCATCCCAGGATTCACAGAGGCAGCCACATTTCCATTTATGATAATACAATAGCAGCCATAGCTCTTGCGGACCACTTTTATCACTGTAAAGTGCTTTCATCTCCATTTTCTCATCTGAAGGTGGCAAGATGGGTGTTATTATCCTTGCTTTCCAGACAAGTCCCTAATTGGTTAACTGCACTGCCTTGGTTCACATAGTTGGGCAGAGTTGTCCCCAAGCCTGCTACTCTGAGTCCAAGTAGTATGTATCTCAGAATGCTCTAACCCATGAACTAAACTTTTGCTTTTCAAAGAAACATTTTTTTCCAGCTTTTACCAGTGATTCTCCCAAGCAGTAAGGAAGAAAATTCCTAGTTATCCTTGATCCTTCAGAAGGTATCTGTGGAATGCTTACCTAGATACATATAGCACTATGCTACAGACTACAAGGAAACATAAAATCCAGAACTGCCTTCAGGAAGTTTATAGTTGGATGAACAAAAGAAATATTTAGTCGAAGAATGAAAAAATATGGCAGAGCCAGAGGAGTGGCCTAGACTCTGAAGGCTCTAGGGTTTCAGGGGAAGGGGAAGTCAGTGTGGGAGAGGGTAGTCAGGAAAGGGTGTGAAATCCTTTGGGAAGGTCCCATTTTAATGGGTGGAGAGTTTGGGACTTGGTTCTGTTGCTTTCTTTGTCCTCTGGCAAGACACAGAACTCTCTGGTCCCCTTCTTCCCATCTGGACAATAGGAGGTTGTGGACATAATGATATCCAAAGGCCATTTCAGCTCTGAAATTTCATCCTATAAAAAAAAGTAAAACGGGCCTAAGGAAATTATTATGGGTGCATTGGGAGATTAAGTATAATACCATTCATTGCAGCCTAATTTATAATGACAAAAACAAATACATGGAAACAAATGAAATTGTAGGGGGAACTGGTTAAATAAATTATGGTACAAATTTGGAATATATGGTATGTTGGAATATATAGCCCCTAAATAGAATGTTTTAGGAGGATATTTAATGACAGAGGAATGTGCTCATGATAAGGTAAGTAAAAAGAGTAGGTTACAATAAGGTACTACACTACAACTTCTAATTTTTTTTTTTCCAAAAAGAATGTTTACCTAGAAAGACCAGGAGGAAATATGGCAGAGTATTATCTCTGATTGGTGGGATTATGAGTGAATTTTATTTTCTTTTATATTTTCTATGCTGAATATGTAATTTGCAGTCTGATTATATCCCCCATAAGAGTTAATGAATAAACTTTCTCAGTGCAGGGAACTGGCCTCTTTGCTGGTGTATTCCTGTGTATATATACGCCCTTGACACATCACTTCCATGGACCTCATCTGGGAGTTTGCATGGAAAAGAGGCAAGAGGCTGAAGGAGGCAGGAAAGCGGGGATCTATTTTTGGCTCAGTCATGAGTCAGCTTTGTGACCTCAGGCAAGTCCCTTCTGAACATCCCTGAGCCTTGGTTTCCTCATCTGGAGAGGGGAATTGGAGGTCACAAAAGGTCCTTTGAGCTCCAAGATACACTCATTCCTAAAGATGGAGAATTTCTCCACTGTTGTGGAACCAGCTCAGAGGCCTCATTGGTTCCTTGAGCCTGGCGTCCTTTCTTTCTGTCTCGCTCCGCTGTACCTGCGCTTAGCTGCCTAGCTGTAAGATGCTTTCTCCGGTTCAGAGTTCAGGGTAGGATGGAGTGGAGTTGAGTTATAGGGCCGAGCTGAGAGGGTGTAGTGACAGTGTTACACCACTAGAGGGAAGCATTGTTTGGCTACTTCCCCCTTTCTCACTGTCCTATTTGCTCAGCAGGTGAAGAGTGGCTTTGATTTGCCTCAATTTGGTTTCAAATTCTAGAATTTTAGATTTAAAAGGACTTTGAAGATCATCCAGCAGAACTCAGTTATGCAGATGTGAGATAATAGAGTCCAGAAAAGGCAAGTGACCTACTTGAAGTCACACAGTATTTTTTTCAGGGTCTGTACTACAGGGTTTAGAAGAAGGCTGCAGACAGAGCCAAGAGTGTGATCAGTTGAATCCACAGAGCGTGGACAGTTCCCATGGTTGTGCAGGAATCTGAGGGATCTGCCTGTATACAGGTTTACCCAGCTCCTCTGGCCAGGTGCCAAGAGGCCTGGAGATAGAGAAGAAAAGATAGAACTCGACCCTGAGGAGCAGTGTCTGGTGGGGGAAGCCCATGTAAACCCATTGATGCTACGTGTGTGTTTTCCTCACCCTCTGTCGCCCTCTGGCGGTCTGCCTAGCCTAGGATCCAGGCTGTGGTGGTGCTTGGAGACGGTTTACAGAAGACCTGCAGGCGCCCTCGTGAATGATGCCCTCCAAGGTCAGGAGGTACCCTGGCCACCTCCAGTTTGTTATTTCCAGTGAATTTCTGCAGGCACTGCTCACATATTCACATGTCTTATCTTACCATTTCTTGAGGTTTGCAAGGAATCCTGACAGTTTGATTCCCACCTTCCAAAGGTTTTGTTTACTTGACCCTGGGCTGACTGTACTTTTGGTTTCCAGGGTGCCCACCAGCCCTAAGCATTGTGGTAAAGCAGAATTGGGCGCTGGTCTGGGAGCCAGGCAGCTGTGCGACCTTGGGCAGGTTACTTCCTCTGTTTGGGCAGGGAGGTCAGGCTCTCAGCTGCAGCTGTGTCATCTCTGCTAGAGAGATGAAGTTCTGGGGTTATTTTTGGTTTTCGTGTTTGGCAACAAATACCCATTGATCTGTGGTCCAGAGGAGTGCAGTGTGTGTCCAGCTGCAGCAGAAGCAAGATTCACCCTTTGAAGTAGGTGCGCTCGAATAAGGGGCTTGCAGAGAGCCTGGCCAAAGCCGAGTGCAGCTGGGCCTGGAGAGCCACCAGATGGCAGCAGTGGGCAGGCAGATAGCCTTATGGGTGAGGCCGGTATGGCCAGCATCCAGAGTCAGAATTAGCAAGGTCAGAGCTGAAAGGACCCCAGAGGTCACTACCAGGCCCAGAGAAGGAAGGAGGTTACCTAAGGTCTCCCTGTGAGTTAATCTCCTCGCTTGTTAGAAGAACTGAGATGGGTTTGGCCTCTAGCTGGCTGCCCCACAGGAGGAGTCAGGAGGCAAGAGCCTGGGCCCTGGGCCAGTGAGCTGGAGGTGGGAAGGGAAGGGGACAGTAGTTAACTGTCTGCCTTGATTGTGGTTTCTTTGAGCGTCTGGTCCTAATGATCTCCACCCTCCCACCTGCAGTAAGGATGGTGTCCTTTGTCTTTTCTGCTCCCCTCCCGTCTGCCCAGTTGTCCTCTGGTTCAGGGCCCTCCTCTTCGTCAAGGGTCATCTCGGAGTCCCCACACCCAACAGATGGGTCTTGCCAGAGGTACATTTCAGTAAGTTAGCACAGTTGGTTGAACAAAAAAAATTTTTTTTTTAATTTCCAAGGGGGTCAGAGTAGGGCAGGGAACCAATCTTTGCCAAGCACTTACCGTGTACCGGGTGCTCTGCCAGGTGCTGCCACTTACGTACTCTCATAACTCTCTGAGGTAGGGTTCATTTCCCCTGCAGTCCAGGTGAGGAAATTGAGGCTCAGAGAGGCTGAGTGGCTTGTCTAAAGTAACACAGCTAGTTAACCAAGTGGACACTCGAACCATGCTCTGTTTGATGTCAAAGGTCAGACTCATTTCACTTCCTCATGCCACCTCCCCTCAAAGCAACCGCACTGGAAATGTAGCAAGCGACTCCCAGACTGGAGGGCAGGGAGGAACACATATGTTTCTCTCTTCTGTGGAGAAAGCTTGTGGTGGGCTGCTGCGGGGAGGAGGCCTGTGAAGCAGTAAAGGGCAGGTATTTGTGGAGCAGGTTCGGGGGTGGTGTCTGGCGGTAGAAGGCCTTCTGAGAAGAGGTCAATTACCTTTCCTCTCTGCATCTGGACCACAGCAGTTCCCTCTGCCAGGAGTGCTGGTCTCCCTGAGCCCCACCCATGTAGCGACTGCCACATTCCCATCACTCTGCCCATAGAGGGCCTCCCATAGAGGCCCTCGCTGTGCACCCCACTGAAAGTGACTACCTCCACCTGTCTCGGACCCACTCGACTCCGCGCCCAGCTTTATTTTCCACCAGAGCAGTTTTCACTGCCTGAAACTACAGTATCATTGTTTGTTTACTCTTTTGTCGTCGTTCTCCCCTCACCAGGTGCGAGCCCCACGGGTTAGGGACTTGGTCTGTTTCATCCCCCCTGGATCTCCCCTGGTATAGAAGAAGGGCTCCATGAGGGTTAGCTGCATGGAGTGGCTGCAGTTTTCGGATGTGGGAGCGATGCCGTTTTCAGTGGCTGTACTCAGGAGACCGGCCTGTGGCCCTGCCCTCTTCCCACCTTCTTGGAGAGGTCCAGGGCAGAGAGAGCTTCAGCTCCCTGAGGCTGACAGTGATGCCTGGTGCCCTAGGGTTGTGGGGTCTCGGCTGCCCCATCTGTCCCTGGGGCAGGGGGTTGGAGCACCGGCCATGCTGCGAGTTCACAGGGTGGTTCTGGTAAGGGCTCGGAGGTCCCTGGCAAGAGGGCTGAGTTTCCATTCAAAGAACCCTCCTCCTCTTTCCTGGTGGGGATTGATTTGTTCCAGGAGCTCTCTAAAAGTGAGCATTAAGTGACCGGCCTGTAATTGCGCCATCATTTTTAGGTTCTTGACAGATGGCACTGTGCTTGCCCTTTCTCAGGGGACCTTGCCTGTCTCACGGGACCTCTCAATAATCATAGTGACAGCCAGTGCCTTAAAGTGCTCTCGGACGTGTGCCAAGATGAAAGCGGCCCATTTTGAGGAATCTTGGATCAGCTTTTTCCTAATCTAAGTGTGACTTTTTACCTTAGGAGGAAGCCTGAGGTAGCCAAAAGAGCCCTGAAGAGCCAGGTTCAAGTTCTAATTTGGCTGCTTGTTGGATGTGTGATCTTAGGCAAGTCAGTAACCTCTCTGGGCCTGAATTTCCTCATCTGTTAAACGAGAATCATAATCCCTAATTTGGCTGCCTCAGTGGGGGTATATTTCATGTCATTCACACATTCCTTCCTTAATGCCTTCACTCTATTATTCAACAAATATTTATTGAATAGCTGAGGTGAGGGCAGGGCATTCCAGGCAGAAGGAATCCTGGAAACAAAGGTATAGAAGTGGGAAGTGCACCCTGGCGTGGTTTGCTTAACATGGTGCCAGAGAGGATCGGAAGGGACTGGAATCCCTCAAGAATAACAGGCATGGGTCCTTATTCAGGCTTTATTCTGTGAGCAGTGCAAGGAGCAGCTGAAGGTTTCGGGGTAGAGGTGATATATTTGAACAAGGGAGGGGGGGCCCTGCCTCGGGGCAGCTCTTACAGGCTGCTTTCTACTCAGGTCTCTCTGTGGCTGATTTTGAGGTACTCTGGATTCCCAGGAGGACCCTCTCCCCCATGACCTGGGCAACCATTAGAAAGGCCGAGACTGGTAGGGACTGGAGTTACCTGGCTCACTGGTCCACCCTCTGGGGAGCTGTCTCAGGCCACAGGGAAGGTTGCGTTTCCTTCCGTCTTGAAGCGTTTCATAAGGGCCTGAAGATGAGCAGCTTCAGGGTTTCTCCCACACCTCCCCGAGGAGATGGAGGGTGTGGGGAAGGGTTATTCATGTTTACCAAGGACGCACTTGTGTGCCAGACGTTCTGCCAGGGATTTGCAAAATCATCTCTTTAATCCTTACACAAAGTTTGCCGAGCAAGGCTCCTTCCCGATTTTACGTGTGAGGAAACCGCAGAGAGCTTGAGAGACATGGACTCAGCCCGCCTAGTTACTTGGCCTTACCTTGCTCAGAGTGAAATGGGGTCAGCAGTGTCACCTTGTCTACCAGAGGATATTGTGAGGATCAAGTAAGATCCTGGATGTGAGAGCACTTTGTGCATGCAAAGTACTGTGTGCACGAATGGGATCATTGGCAATACTGTACTGCTTCCCAGAGAGCTCTCTGTGATGCGCTTGGGCCTTTCCTGCCTGGGTGATAGAAGGTACTAACCTCTGGTTCCTCCTCTGTGTATCTTCCTCCAGCCAGCCCCTGGGTCGGGGGCTCCGCTTAGCACTTTTCTCCTTTAGCCTGCAAGTATGAAGGCACTGCTCTTCTTCAGAAAATTAACTCTACAGTACAAAATTAATATCAAAGTATGCTTACTTTGTTTGCCATTTTGGTGAAAACAAGAAGTCATGGACTTTTAATGCTGGAAGGGACCGTCTCATCCTTATTTGAAATTTGAGGAACCAGAAGCACAGGGAGACGGTCCCATAGCTAATGGAGGCAGGGCCAGGATTAGAACCCAGGGGTCTCTAGCCCAGGGCTCCTCCACTGCCCTGCAGTGCCTCTCCTAAGAGAGACTGTAATTGCTTCGTCTCCTTTATGGAGGAAGGAAGAATCCAGTTTAATAAATTTCATTACACCAGCCCCTTTATGTAACAGGGCTGTTTCCGGGTCCTGGCAGATGGTCCATAGTAACAGTGCTTTGCTGATTTGGTTGGAGCTGATCCTATGAAATGAAAAATCCTGTGTAGCAGATGCCTTTCCCAGTCCCTGGCCATGGAAAAGTCAGCCTCTCCAGGGAAGGCACTGTAGCTTTGGTGCTCACCATCTCTAGTGGGACTCAACGTGAACACCTCGGAGGTCATCTTAAACCCAGTCAGGTTTTTATAGAAGGTCGCATTGGTGGAATTTCTTGGTGGGTGGGGTGCTGGTAAAGTGTGTTTTTTCTGGGGCCTGAGGGACAGATGGGATCCGGGAGCAGAGTGGGAGAGAGATCAGATGTGGAAGGGAAGGAAATACAGGCTGTCTCACCGTGGATCTGGCCTGATGGCCCTTCACACCACGAGGCCTTGGACCTCCAGATGAGCAATTTGAATGTAACCTGCAGGGCCCCTTTCACTGAAATTACTGGGACTCCAGGTCTGATTATCTTCCCTTTCCTGATGGGTGCTTGATCATAACAGGTTCTCCTTATGGCCTCTTCTGGTGGTGCCCCTTACTGCCACTGCTTGAGGCAAGTGGCAAGTCCCCAGACCACTGACAGTGGGTGGGCGTCACTTCCAGGAGGGCGTCAGGCTCCTCCTGACCTTGTCCTGCTGCTCTGTTCTCGCTCTCGCAGGGTCCTTACAGGTGGGGGTGGGAGAGTTCCCCCCATCTGTGAGTGCAGCTCTCTTAAGGCCCCAATAGGTCTTTTATACTCAACTCTCCTGAAGAACTTGGGACAGTTCCCAGGTGGGGGGTTAGAGGAAATTTGAGAGGCACCATCCAGAGTCATGTCCCAAGACATTCTCACTGGTTGACCACAAACTGGCATCCGGGACAGGCTCCCTCCCCTCCTTGCTCCTACCCCTGGGTGAATTATTTGCCCACCCAAGGATGGGGGCAACCTCTGTCTCCCTGCTTGAAGATCTTAATCTGGGCCTCCCGTTAACTAACAGCCAGTTTCTCTTTGGAAGCCAAGGATGCAAAGAGTATTTGGGGGATCTCTTGGGGTTTTGGAGGTGGGACCCTGGTTTCCTAACATGACAGCTTGGATACCATGGTGAGCTTTGCAGAATGCACTGGCCCTGCTTCTGGTCCTGCTGGACCTCAGGATGGTCTGCAGGGGGCGCTGTGTGCCCACAGCCAGGTGCTGGGACTTTACCCAAGGGACTCAGGCAGCGCATCTCTGCAGGCCCAGGCGTGCTTAGGAACTGCGGCTTTCCCTTGGCTGTGCCCAATCACCCAAGTCTCATTCCCAGCTCCAGCCTCCAGCTCGGGCACTGTGAGTCATAGTCATCAGTGGAAAACGCAGCTTCACCAACAGCTGGGCTCAGTGCTTGGCCTTTTTTCTTCTTTTTTTGTAACTTCACAGAGATGGAAACTGCTGATGATCTTTTGCAAGAGACAGCAATTGAAGGCAAAGTCCAGGACTAGGTGGGGAGAGGAGAACCCTGAGGCGATGGGGGTAGAGATGTGTGTCTTTCCATTACCCTGCTCTTGGGCCTTCCAAGAAGCCATGCTAGAGAAGCAGGCAGTGAGGAGCCGTGTGGACCTTGCCTGTCTCTGCTCTTTTATGCCAAGGAGCCCAGGAGGCCTTTGGTAATTAGCTAATGCAGGTGGCAGTTGAAGCTTTGAGAGGTTGACGTATTTTTCTAAGAAGCTGTGAGTAGAATGTGCTAGAAGTCAGGGTGACCTGGGTTCTAGTCTTGCTTTGCTTCTAACCCACTGCTACCTTACCTTGTGTAAGTCAGTTACTTTCCTTACTGGGCTGCACTTTTCCCAGCTGAAGCAGAAGCAGACGGTAGGGTTAGAGTACTCTGAGGTCCCTTCCTGCTCTGGTGGTCTGTGAGTCTGAACTGAATGTCAAGAATTTTGAGCCTTGTTCCCATAATCATCTTGAACATCTGAGACCTGTAGCTGTTTCTCCTTGTGCAGTGAGCAGTGCTCACGGAGAATGACACAAGTACAGGTTCCTACTCTTCAAGGACTTCACATCTGCCTTCTTCCTCTCCTCCCCCCACGAAGCAGTGGACAGAGGTTCCTGGGAAGCAGGAAACTGGGATTCGGGTTCTGGCTTTGGCAAAATACATTGTGTGTCCTCGGGCAAACCCCTCGCCTCCTTCAGCCTCGTTTTCATTTTCTCCAAAATCAAGGATTAGACTTGCTTCTTGGCTTCAACTCCCCCCATTCCCTCCCGCCGTCCTCCCCACCCCCACCTGCAGCCTCCTGCTAGCTTTTCTGCAGGGTGTGATTCTTAGCTGCAGAGGCCCTGGGGTATGGTTTCCTTTCTTGCCGGGAGGGAGAGAAGCAAGATTATTTTTTTAATTACGCAGCTAAGATTAGGCAGCAATCTACATTTTAAAGTGTTATTAATAAGAGTCTAAAAGTGTGCGAAGAAGCTTGGGAGTTGGAATGTGAAATGAGTTGGGAAACATCTGCAGAGGCACCGGCCTCAATCAGGGATGTTTTTTCTCTGGGTGCCAAGTGACTGCTAGGTGTGACTGGCAGCCTGATGTGCCGCTGGGCTCCTGGAGGAGCAGGAAGCCCAAGCACTGGGCCAGAGCAGGGGCCAGAGCCCCTCAGGTCAGGGGCTCACGGTCCAGCCTCTCATGATGGTTCTTTGCAAACTGGCTTTAGAGAAAGAGTGATAGTCATGATATTTCCAGCACCTCTATTTAGAGTTTATAAAGTGCTTTCATGTTTATTGTCTCCCTTTTCATCATAGTCCTGAGAGGTAGTTAGAACAAGTCTCACTGTCCCTTCAGGAGTCGGGTGAGGACTCTTCAATTTAAGTTTCTTCCTTTAAGAAACGTGGTGTGCTATAGACAAAAAGCCCTGGACAGGAAGTGGGGAGCTGGGCACCTGTCCTGGGCCTCCACCTCCCTCCCCAGCTCTTCCTGTCTCCTTTTCCTACTTTGTCTTTATAGCACTTAAAGTCGTTTGCCAGGGGATATGTTTTATGTGATTTTTGTCCATTGTCTGTCTTCCCCCTGCTAGAATGTAAGCTTCGCCAAGGAAGGGAGTTTTGTCTGTTTCATTCACTGTTGTGGCCCCTGGCACCTGGGACAGCACCTGGCCTATAGAAAGTACTCAGTAACTATTTGTTGAATATTGAGAGTGCCTGGCTCTGTTTCGGAGTCGTCTGTGTGAAGAGTCATTTGTTTTCCTTAGTTTTGTATTCTCTTTGGGTAGTTGGAGGGGATGGTCTCTGACATCCTTGGTGGCACATAAAAGCTTGTGGTAAGAGCAATGCCTGTGACTCTTTTTCCTTCCAGCAAACACTGAGCACCTGCTCTGGGTCAGGCCCTATGCTAGGTGCTGTGAGGAATACAGACAACATAAGGAAGGATCACTGTTCTCTACCCCTCAGTGGATATGATGGTTAATTTTATGTGTCACCTTGACTGGGCCACGGGTGCCCAGATATTTAGTAAATGTTGTTCTGCGTGTTTCTGTGAGGGTGTTTTTGGAGATTAACATTTACATCAGTAGACTGAGTAAAGCAGATTGCCCTCCCTAATGTGGGTGCGCCCCATTCAATCAGTTGAAGACCTGAATAGAACAAAAGCTGACCCTTTTCTGAGTAAGAGAGGATTCTCCTGCCTGACAGCATTTGAACTTGGACATCGGCTCTGCAGGTTTTGGACTCGCCAGCCTCCATAATCATGTGAGCCAATTCCTTATAATAAATCTTGCTCTATAGAACCTACTGGTTCTGTTTCTCTGGAGAACCTTGACTAAGACAGTGGGCAACATAAGACATGTCATCAAATGAGCTTATATTTGGTGGCATAGAATAGTAGAACAGGGGTACAAGCACCATGCCAGTGGCTCCTAAGGAACGGACGGCCTATTCTGACTAGGGGATAATAGAATACTTTAGGGAGGCAGTGGCTTTTGAGCCAGGCCCTGAGGATGAGAAGGAATTCTGTGGGTGGAACAAGCAGGCCGACCAGCAGTGCAGGCTGGGGCACAGCACAACCCTGAGGCCTGGGAGGGAGGAAGTGGAGCAGGCCCTTGGCAAAGGGGCAGTCACCCAGCGCTAAGAGAACCGAGGTGCTTAGAGGGAGGGGCTTGTGGAGGGCGAGGGAGCCAAATACACAAACAGTCTAGGACCAGGGCTTCCTGAGATGCCCTCCCCAGGTTTGAAGAAGAAGCCAGTCCTCCCTGCTTTTGTCTGGGAAGCCCCCATCCTGCGTGATACAGACAGTCCTACAGCTGGTCCAGGGGCTCCTCAGGTGCAGTCTGTCTGGACTTCTCTCGCCAGTGCCCCTGATTTGACAGCTAAGAAAGTGAGTGGTGAAAATGGAGCAGCCGTGTGGAGTGCCTGGCACGTCTTAGGACTCTGATCTTTGTTGTATAGGCCGAGGGTGATGCTCCCTTAGTGATCTGGCCGGGCTGTCTTTGTGCCCCTAGCCCACACAGGTGTCCCTGTGACTCTGAACAACCTCCAGAAGTCCTTGGGACTGTGCACTTTTAAAGAGGCAGTGTGGGCCAATGGAAAGTGGAGCTGGGGTCACACGGACTGGTGGGTCCCCTGCAGGGCAGTGACTGGGGGCACCGACTGGGGGCAGCTGGAGGCTCTGAGCTTGAGACTTTACCTCCCTCTATGCTTCAGTTTCCTCCCCTGTAATGTGAGGATTATAATAATGCCTTCTCACGGGCTGTTTTTGTGGACTAAATGGGACAATCCATGTAAAGAGTTTGGCATGAAGTAAGTGCTCTCAAAACATTAGTTATTGTTATCATCATCATCATTATTGCAGCTTTGCCACTTCCAAGCTGTGTGATCTTGAGCAGGTCATTTAACCTCTGTGACCTGTTTCTTTTTCTGTAAAATGGGATTCACACCAATCATTCAGTGTTGATTAAATTATATAACTTCATGGCAGTGCCTAAAATAGAGTTTTACACAGAGTCGACTCTCAATAAATAATTCTCCCCAGGCCCTTATGTTTTTATTCAATCTCTTTGCAGGCTGCTTCTTCTCTTCTTTTTAGTTGGACATCTCATGTTTGGAAATTTTATTCCTGTATTAACTTAAAAAAATTCCAGACCTTTTGTTATGTGATATTATTCATGATACAACTTTGGAGACTTGGGAAATTTTACAAAAACAAACAAACAAGATATACAGCCAAGTTCCCAAATTTTAAAATTGGTAACCATAACATTGTAAATCAACTGTACTTCAATTTAAAAAAAAAAGCATATATATATGTACAACTGAGTCACTCTGCTGTACAACAGAGGTTGGCACAGCACTGTAAATCAACTAGACTTCAATACAAATTGTTAATCATATTAGTGGTCTTTGATATTAGAGTGGATGTTTTATTCAAGGACACTGGTCAGACTAAATATTCAAAAGGTGCCAAGAAAATTAAATTGTACACCACTCATTTTGACCCTGAGGATTTTTAGACATCATTATTAAAGTTTAGACCAAGAAGATGTCTCAGAGGTCATCGATCCCAGTCCTCTTGTTGTATGGATGGGAAAAATAGGGCCCCTGGAGGGAAGGGATGTGTTCAAGATCACGTAGCCTTGGAGAGAAGCCAGGATTAGGATCCAGGTCTTCTGAGTCTCTGGTTAAAGCTTCTTATCTTCTCCAGCTCACCTTGCTTCATCTCTTCTCCGTTGCTCTCTTCCACTCTCTTCCTTTTTACCCCCTGGTTTAAATTTATTTGTGTTGTGTGATGCGATGTGCCATATACTATGCTTGTATCTTACAAAAATCCCCAAATCCAATGGTGAAGCCTTCAGTGCTCTTCCTCTTCTTTATCAGTAAGATAAAGATGATGACTCACCTAAGACTTACCTAACATGTCGGTAGTTGGAAGCTGGCAGAGAAGATTTGACAAATTGGTAGAAATTGGGGGTGGAACGATGGAAATCCTTGGTAAGGCCGTGGTGTTCAGTTTGGGAGTATAGTAGTAATAGTGGCTAACATTTACTATTATGTGTCATGCACTATATGAAAAAGTATCCTTGCAGCAGCCCTACAAGGAAGGTGTTATTTTTCCATTTTTCAGACGTTGAGTAATTTGCTTAAGATTATGGAGCCAGCAAATGATAAAGTTTAGTAGTTGGGAGTACGAAGTAGGTAGGAAGAGATGGTTACATTGCTCGTTTGTTCATTCCAGCAACAAATACTTTATTGAGCATCTACTCTGTGTTGGGCATTTTTCTAGGATACAGGGATGGGCAGAAAGAGTCCCTGCTATCACAGAGCTGATTCTCTGGAGGACGAGACAGACTTTAATCAACAGTCCTCCTAATGAGCATACAGTTACAAACTGAGACAAGTTCTCCCAAGATGAGGAACATGGTTCTCTGAGATTGTCGCGCAGAAGAGTCTGATCTGGGTTGAGGACTGAGCAGAGTTGAAGAGTGAATGAATACAAGTTGACTAGGTGAATGGGCTCAGGGGTAGAGGAGACAGCGGGGGTGGAGGGAAGGGGTGTGGAAGCCTCGAGGAAGAGCAGGATAGCACATCTGCGTGGGGGAAGCAGCCTGGTGTGCCTGTGTCCAGCCCCTGTCCTCTGAGCTCTCCCCTCTCCTCCTCCTTGCACGGGAAGACTAAGCTTGGTGACTCTCGGGCCGTTAGTTCGGTGTTCGAAGTTCTTGGTTTTTATCATCAAGTGCCTTTTTATAAAGTCTCTGTCCACATGGCAGAACAAAGGATGGGTTATGGAAATGAGGTTCTTACACTCCAAGGACTTAGAATTACTAACCCAGAGAGTAACAAGTGTTTGTAAACGGATAAATTATATAATAAATATAACTCATAGGTGCAGAGAGGCCTCCTCGTGTGTGTGTGTGTGTGTGTGTGTGTGTGTGTGTGTGTGTACTCCAGAAGCATTTGAGGTGGGAGGGACTGAAGAGGTTGCGTGGACGTTTTTCTGCCTGACCCGTGGGATTCTTTTTACAACATCTACCTCTATTTGCTATAGCTCCATTTTGATATCTTCAATGGCATTCTGTTTCCTTCTGGGACAGATTATGTTAGGAAAATATGGATGTTCCTTATATCACACTGTAATCTATCTTCTTATCACCTTCAGGACCCCTTTTCCCAGAACAGGGTAGAAATACCTCTTCCCCTGAGGACCCAGATACTGCTGAAGCAGCTTCTCACTGTGCCCGTTGCTGTGGCTGCAGCACCTGCCCCTACCAGCATCCTGGGCAGCCCTCTGGCTGGTGAAGGAAGCTGGCTCCCCGACCATTCCCCATCCACCCCCACTTTTGTGTCTTCTCTGATCCCAGAGCACCCAGGGCTTTGCACCTCGTTTTCTTTCTCCTCATTCACTCCCCCTTTATTTGTATTTGACTGTTTGATAAGATGTTTGCACAGGGCCCCAAGTGATTTAAATCATTTGGTAACGCATGACTCCTGTCAATGGAACCCCTGATCTAGCACCCTCTGCGCCTTTTTATATTTTAATGGCACACCCCCACCTTCCCACTAACCTTGAAATCCAGAAATCTCAGAGTGCTGTGTATCTCCTCCCGTTCCCTTTCTCTTACGTCAAATGGGGTGCCAAGCCTTGCAAATTCTTACCCCCCGCAACAACTTCAACCTTGGCTTTAGCTGATGCCTCTTAGGCTTGTGTCACTGTAGTGGCTTCCTGCCTTCCTTCCCTTTTCACTTACTCCTGTGACTTTGCTTGTCCCCTCTCCCACTCCTAGAACCTTCTCCCTGTCAGTAAGATGGGGCTGGTAAGAATACCTGTCTCACGGGGTTGTTGGGAGGGGTAAACAGAATACTGCATAGAGAAAGCTTAGAACAGTATATAGAGAGTTCCTACAACAGAATGCTTAGGCACATAGTAGTGCTGGGGAGGGAAGTGATAGGTGTGAGTATTATTATTACTGGCCCCCTGCAACCCTTTGCCAAATGTACCATCCCCCAAACTCTCATTTCATCAGGCCCCACCCCTGCCCAAAAGTCTGCAGTCTCCCCATGGTCTATGTAGCAGTAGTTCCTAAAGTGAGCATGCAAGATGAATTGCCAGGGTGTGGGAAGAGAAAATTCTGACTTCTTTTATGTTTTTATCTCATTGTTTTAAATTTTCTACTTTTGGAGTGTGTTTTCACTATATAGTTTTGAATAAAGGTACCTTTATAATTCCCATATGTGTATAATGTAAGTGTATACTTTAATAAATAAATGAATATACATGTATTAGAGGTATGTTAAAAATATTTTGCTGATAAGGGAGTGCAAGCAAACGAGTCTGGAAGGTGAGGTCCAGACCGTGAGCCTGGCGTTGCCCTGAGGTGGCCCCAGCCTGGCAGCCCCGACTCACCTCCGCCGCCCTGCCTCGTGACCCTCCCTCTCTCCACCTGCCCCACCTTGTGCCTGGATTTCTGTCGTTGCTTATCCCCTCTCCCCACTCCTGGAACATTCTCCCTGATCTTCCCATTTTCTTTTCCTTTCCAGAAGTTCACCTTAACACCACTTGTTCCATCAAGCCTGCCGGGGCAGTTCCAGCTCGGAATGCTCCCTCCAAGCTCCCTAGACAGTCTTTGTCAATACCACTCATCTGGCCCCGTTGTTTTCGCCATTGCGTTGGGACCCTTGGCCATGTATATTTCTTGGCTCCCTAGTTATTCTGTTAATTTTCGCATGCGTGTGCCTTTAAATTATATTTTACTTGCTGACTTTATTTTGAGCTGTTTGTCATTTCTCCCATTTATCTGGAGACACATACCTATACTCGTTGGATGGCATTAATGTATCTATTTTTTGTCACAGTAATATATAATTATTATTTAATCTAAGGTAGATTCATTTGTCATACATTTGGGATCTGAATGTCCTTGGATTTGCCAGCTTGCTTCAGCTCGAGGCAGACATTTATCTACAGTGCATTAATGAACATCTTTTGTATGTGGATGCATTGTTTTCTTTTGCTCCAGGTGACCTAAAAATCGTAATCCTTGTGTTTAATGCCTTTATTTCACTGCTTATAGTTCTGAGGTCTGCATGGTCTCTTGGGAAGGAGGCCATTCTAGTGAGGAAAGCTGGATGGTACACAGAACATATCTATTTAATCTGAGTTTCCCCCCCTCCTCAAACACTGTCAGAATGGCTGTTTCATCAGCCAGGTTTCATCAGTTTGTGACAGCAGCTGTGCAATCATTGGATCTGCCATTGGTCTTGGAATCAGAAGACAGAGGATTTATAATTTGCTTTTACCACTGGCTGGGTTTTTCTGGACTTGATCAAGTCACTTAACCTCTCAAATCTCCTCTGTAAAATAAGCTTAATAATCTATACTACACAGAATTTTTTTTTTTTTTTTTTTTTTTTTTTT